>NW_013952500.1:1686935-1702213 GCF_001266775.1 Austrofundulus limnaeus | reverse complement strand
ATTTTTTCAAAGTTTATTCTCAGGTGTTCGATAAAGGTCTTAGGTACCCAAAGAAAAGTAATTTACCCAGAATTCCTTTGACACGAGGTCTCCAGGTGGAATGAGATCCTTATCGATGCATTCGTTGTTCAGGCAGAGAGAGGTCAGTGAATGTAAACTTGCTCTGAGTTCTTGTTAAATAAGCTGCTGGTGAAGCAACACTTACCGAGTCCTGTTTGTAAAACTAATGAAGATACAGTGAAGCAGTAGAGGCTGAGGTGTTGATTCTCATTAKCACACCAGTGTTTTTATACTTTAACCAGGAAGCTGTGGAACAATGTCTGYCCTGGTAGCGTTTCACTAAAAACAGGTAAAAAATTGTCACAGTTTTAATGTGTTTTTGGCTGTCAGAGTTAATTGAAAGTAAACTGAAAGTAAGTTTACAGAGAAATGGCTGAAGAACAGTTAATATAATACCYTTGGCTTGGTTTTATGTTTAATATTATTGTGGCTTTTCTTTCCTGTTTTCACTTCACACCTGAACTTGATTTGCTAATCATCACTCCTGCTTTGAATCTAATCGTTTAGTCTTTCAGTGTTTCTTYTTTTCAGTTCAGTTTTTCTTGGCAGATTCTTATTGTCGTCATGCTCTTTTATGGCACCAGGCAAGTTTAAGTTTAGATGTTTTACACTCCTAATCGGTGGTGACAATGGTGCACCAAATGTTGTTTGCCAACRGCCATTAAAAACCAAGAAGAAGAAGTTTGCTCTTTCTTTTTAGTTTTAGCTAAAAAAGTGCTAAATTGTTGCAATTCATATAAAATGCAGCACCAAGGGAAATTGAAGTAATGACTAAAAATGGTCTTGTACTCCTCTGCTTGGTTCCTCTAAAAAAAATCACATCACATTCAAAGCCATAATTTGGATGACTTCATTCAGCCAAAAAAAATCTTATTGTCCTCTTTAGTTTTTCAAGAAATCTTTAAGGTTTTAGACAATTCCCAAAATTGTCAGGACCTAAATCAGAGGCAGATTTTTAGTAATCAATTGAACTAACCCTAAAATAAACCTTTCAAAAAGGCTTTAACTTAATAAATCCTTGTGCATGATTTATTTTAAGAAACTCTCTACATCTTTTYGATAATTTTAATTTAGTAATTGCTCTTTTGCTTAACAAGTTTTTAAATGAGTAATGATTTATTTCAAGTTTATATTCAATTTTTTTTGTCTTGAAATATTTTTAAATGCATTTTCAAATGCGTCACAGCTTGAAAGACATTATCTTCTTCAGCAGCGCGCACTTCATTCAAATGAGTAAATTTTTCATGAAGCTGACACTTTAAAAGGGTTTGCAATTAGGTGCTTTTCTCAACACCTTTATTTGACAAATTTAACTCCATTCTTGTAAATGAAATCATGATCTGACATTCACTGTCAAGGGTAGCTTGTCTTTTGTCACAAATGGGAAATTAGAGCAAAAATATCTGAGCTTTTCATAAAATCAGTTCTATTTTATTTTCAGCATTTATTTCTACATTGTCCTTCCGCAGAGTAATTTATAACAGCAAAGAGTACAATACTAGTTCATTGTGCATTTGTGTCCTTGTTAATGTAAGCCACTGTTGGAACAAACACAGGAAATAAGAGGTTTAAATGAAATAGTGTATTTAGAATTTAGGTGTGAAAATGCAGAGAAATTATCTTAGACTCATTTTAGAGTGTAAGCAATCAGCTTTAATCACTCAGCAGTTTATCTCAGATCTCTGTGCAGGAAGATTTATTATCTCTGGAACTTAAATATCAGATTTTTTTACGTTTCCTTCTTAACCAATGAGCTGCATAAGAAGCAGTAACCTTTATCTTTAACAGATAAAAATACAGAACTTCAAGTCAACAAAGAGGAAAAAATGCATCCATATGTATATAAATCTTTATTTTCTGATTTTACCTCCTTCTGTGCAGCATTACTAATCAACCAAACTGTTTCAGAAAGTGAACAATTTTACACTTTATTGATAATTTAATTAATCCTGTGTGTGTTCTAGATCAGGGGTTTTTATAAGTTGCAGTTGGAACCCACACAGTCGGGTCCTGAAACATCAAGATGGGTTTTTGTAAATATTTTCAGAATTAATTACATTGCCGTAGACATGCGGTAGTTGTTACAAAAGCGTGAGGTGATTGTACCTATAAAATTTGCACAATGAGTATTGTTACTGTCCTTGTTTATTTGACCTGAAGGTTTCCACACGTCTCTGCTGCTGTCAGGGCCCTTTACACAATCTGGCACCCTAGGCAAAGTTTCAGGTGGGTGTCCCTTGTGCAATTTTCTAAATCTCACTAATTTAAATACATTCACATATCAAATTAAATAGTTTTTGATATTGATTTTTATTTCTAGAAACCAGATTTTCCAGTTAAATTAATTAATATAATTTGAAACAGAAAACCAGAACTCTACCTCCAACATCTGCTGAWGTAATGAGGAACACCTGTTTATGTTTACTGTGGACTAAGCAGCTCTGGGGTGGGGGTGGGGGGGTACAGGGTATACGCCCCCCTGGAATATTTTGTAAAGGATCTACTCCAGAAATTTGATATTTCATAGAATCCTTGGGATTAATAAAAAAAACATAAAATCAGTATTTTCTGAAGGTAGAAGACTGAAAACCAATATTTGAGTTGAACTTTATCTGAGGTCATAACTGAAACTTCTATTATCCTTATTTTGTTTTTTTATTTACACTCTGAACATGGGTAGTTAGTATTGACTACATCATATGATACTTTTAAAAAATTTTTATTCCCTATTTGTGGCGCCCCCTAGATGCAGCACCCTTAGCATTTGCCTAAACTACCTGTGCCTCGGGGCCAACCCTGGTTGCTGTTATTTTGTGGATCAAAAGCTACCACCGTTGAGGTTGTTATGGCTCAACTGATACTTTTTTGTTGTTGTTTTGTTTTATAAAGATATGTCAATAGGTAGGAGCATTCACTATATATAAGCCCATACCATCATACTGCCACKACTGTGTTTACTAAGCTTTTTGTTTTTTAAAGCTCTTCCTTATAATTATCTCACTGACACCGTTTTAGGTTTTTCAGGCAGTTGGTGGTGTCATCACTGTTGTTCATTCAGCCACCCCCTTTAGGCAGAAACTGTCAGAGCTGCTCACCAGAGAAATGAGGAATGAATCTGTCACCATGTGAAGGTTTTAAAACAGAAACAGTCTACGAGCCACATTATTCCTCACAGGTGACAGCAGATCACACAGGAGGACTAATCATCTCCAGAAAGGTTGTGGTCTTGACACTTTCTTTGAGCCCCGGAGGGAGTAACTTAAAACTGTCTCCTGTTTTACATAAAACAGACTCGAAACCATGGTTCAGTCATGATTAAACTCTTGCACACGATTGTTGGATTGTATCAACCTTCTTGCACTACCTCTGTCTGGCTGGGTATGAACAAGATCTTCCAGTGATGTTATGAATTTTATTTCTTACCAAAGGGGTTCCAATGTTAGCTCAGGGCTGGTGCTCAACTTGGTTTTTAACCGTTTCTGTCAAAACAAATCATTTGGACACAAAACATTTATTGTGTTTTGACCAGTCCCAGTTTACAAGCCATTTAAAGATAAAAATATTTGTTTACAAAATGTAAAATGAGCATCACATGAAGGCTGAAAAGTAAAATCAAGCAGAAGACAATCATATTGCATCTGGTAAAAACTTAAATTAAACTTCACAGCTAATTTCCCATTTAAATGAGCTGGTAATGATTTGTCATTTGCAGATATTTAATAATGGAGAATTTTTTCCCATAATTAAACGACTAGTCATTTCATTTTAACTCGCCAGTTTGATTCTGTTTATCTACTTTTAAGCCTTGCATAAAAATGTTTTATATATTATTTTTTATATAAAAATGTAAAATTCTAGAGTTCACAAACTTTGGAATTTCAACAAAGCGTTTGTTGAGCTTGGATGACAATTGTGAAGTAGGAAATAATTGTATTTACTATTGAGAAATTATGCAAATATCTTCAAATGCATGTTGGGTAATCATGACAAACTGATTAGAGTTTTGATTGAAGTGAAGCTTTTGAACGCTGGTGAAGGAATCCGCAATGTGCTTTTATAAAACAGCTAATCATACGGAAAAAAAGTTGTCGTACAATCAGAGCAACATAGTGTCTAACAAATCAAATAAGAAAGGACACACACGCTTAGAAGCYCTGAAATACACACACAGACACATGTTTAGAATCATTGAAACACACGCACACATTTTGCACAAAGAACTCTGCAACTTTGATTCTTCTCTGCAAAGCCCCGCAGGTGTGGTCCACTCCTGTGCTGGCGATTAGCACAGCCCATCATTGGTATTCACTTCTCGCTTCCTGTTCCCCCACACTATTTTTTCCCCCTTCTTACTTGACAGAGGACCGTGGGTTAAACGCCGGGGGGAGCGCTTCATCACGACTAGATCTGATCCAATTAAATACAGATTTAATCAGCCCCGCAGTCGGCCGGCGAATACGCAATGCGATCGGGCCGATTTTAACTGGAGGCCCAGCAGCTTTGGCACTGGTTTCCATCCCCAGGCTGGAAGATTAGCTTTGTGGGTGAAAACGTCTTGATCCTGTCTAACCTGCCAGTAAAGCATGTATCTGTAGACAGGATAGAGATCCATTCTTCTTTTTATAAGTGTTCAAAACAGTTTGTGAATTCTCTGCAGTGGTGACCTTTAACCCACTGGTTCAGTGTTGTGAGACACCAAAGTGGCTGTAGGGAATCCATGGGATGTCCCGCTGATGCAAACGCTCATTTAATTACTGATTTATTGGCTGGACAATATTCGTGGTAAGCGGGAACAATATTTTTATTTATTTATTTATTTTTTGCTCGGACAGTTTGCTAGTACCCGCATGGAAAGCACGATAAAATTGATTGTTGAAACATTTCGCTCTGCAGAGGAAGCAGTCCTGTGATATGAGGTAAAGCTCCCGAGTGCCCCATCAAAGTCCACTGTAACTGCTGTGTCACCTTCAGAGTTTCCAGGGAGGAATGTACGGGGGAGCTGCTGCAGAGCCTGCTAATGAGAAGTTATTGGAAAACGGGCTGCTTTTTAACATAGCTCGATGTCTGGGGTCATTTTAGTTATGACATGAGACTTAATTACAGATCCTGCTATAGAGTGCATTTTGTGTGTGTGTGTGTGTGTGTTTTGTGTGTTACTGTGTCTAGATGTGTTGCTGTGGAAAATATCCTGTCTGGCTGTCACTCAAATGTGTAGCATAAATAAGTAATGGCAGTCTCAGTTTGCTGTGTTCCACACAATGCAAACACAACAGACCACACAGCACTAAAAGCATTGTTTACTGTCGGAGCCAAATCCAGCCTAACTTGCTGAATGAACATGAAAAATACATCAACACAGTTGTGTCTTTGGTTTAAGACCTTTAATGTACCTGGGCTTGGTCAACTGATTCTTAATGGCTGATTTTGATTAATTATTATTATTTTTTTTTATATTTCCAAAGATTGTTTTTATAGGTCAGAGAGTGTAAGTGTTTGTCTTGTTTGTCTCTGTGTCTCCCTGTGATTCACTTGCAATGTGTCCAAGGTATACCCCACCTCTCGCACAAAAACAACACCCCTAACACACACTTCCTTTTCAATTTAATTCAATTCAGTTTATTTATATAGCGCCAAGTCACAACAAATGTTGTCTCAGGGCACTGTGCAAAAATAATCAATCTAAGAAAGCCAACAACAGATTGTCCTGATGCATCTCAGTAATCCAGGTAAAAAATCAAAAAGAAAAAAAATTGTATAGGTCTTCTGGACGGGTTCTTCTCTAATGAAACGTTTCGTCTCTCCTCCAAGAGACTTCTTCAGTCTGAGAGTTTCAGGCAAAATTCAGGCTTTTAAGCCCTGCCTCCATGTGACTGATACTCACATCACATGGCTATCATTGACACCTAATTAACACTTATTGTTAACAGGGGGTGGAGTGATACTGGCAATGGCCGCGCTGTAGGAGGGGGACAACTGAAAACGGAGGCCTCCACCTCTGTTTAATGATGGACGGTCCTTCTTCACAAAAATGGCTTCTTTTACTCCTCTCTCAAACCAACGTTCCTCCCTATCAAGAATGAGAACATCCTCATCTCTGAAAAAGTGACCTCTGGCCTGTAAATGAGTGAAAACTGCAGAGTTCTGGCCATTAGATGTAGCTCGTCTGTGTTGGGACATTCTTTTGAACAGTGGCTGCTTTGTTTCCCCGATGTATAACTGGTCGCAGTCCTCCTGGCACTTAACAGCATATACAACATTGCTCTGTTTGTGCCGGGGCACCGGATGTTTGGGGTGAACCAGCCTTCACCGTAATGTGTTTTGGGGTTTGAAAGCTACTGGGACATCATGTTTAGAAAATAAACGTCTCAGTTTCTCCGAAACACCCGCAAAATACGGAATAACCACTGGTTTGGGTCTGGGTTTGGGGTCTTCATTTTCACCTGAAGGTTGCATGGAATCCTGTCTGTGTTTCCTGTCTGCTTTCAGGAAAGCCCAGTCAGGATAACCACACTGCTCCAGGGCCTGTCGTGTGTGTGATTTCTCTTTCTCCCTGGCTCCTGGGTTTGTAGGGACACTGTCTGCTCTGTGGTACAGAGTCCTGATCACTCCTAACTTGTGTTCCAGTGGGTGGTGGGAGTCAAAACGCAAATATTGGTCTGTGTGGGTGGGCTTACGACAGATTGTGTTGAATCTTCACTTCATCACAGTCTCCCATCCTGAGCAGCACATTGGTGACAGTGGAGAGGAAAAACTCCCCCTTAACAAGAAGAAAACCCCATCAGAACCAGAACCAGGACAGGCGGCCATCTGCCTCGGCCGGCTGGGTTGGTGGAATGGAAAAGAGACACAGACAAACAATAGTGAAATGTGGTCAGTTTGTCTTTCAGCAGTCTAAACCTATAGCAGCATAACTAAGGAAAAACTCAGGAAACCAACCCTAACTATAGGATTTATCAAAAAGGAAAGTCTTCAGTCTAATCTTAAAAGTAGACAAAGTGTCAGCCTCARGGACAGAAACTGGAAGTTGGTTCCACAAGAGAGGAGCTTGATAACTGAAAGCTCTGCCCCCCGTTTTACTTTCAGAAACTCTAGGAACTCCAAGTAAACCAGAGGGAAATGCTCTGTTATGAAAATATGGGACTAGTTGTTGAGAGATTTGTATGTTAGAAGTAAGATTTTAAATTATATTTTGAATTTGACAGGGAGCCAGTGGAGAAAAGCAAAGATCTCTCCTTCCAACTCTCATTAGAACTCCAGCAGCAGCATTTTGGATCAACTGAAGACTTTATAAGTAATTTTTGGATGCCCAGATAATAAAGAATTACAGTAGTTCAGCCTAGATAAATGCATGGACCAGTTTTTCTGCATCATTTCACCATTCAATTAAATCTGGAGCAAAAAAAGCACAAGTTCTGACAGAAAAGCTGAGCTCCGTCATGATCATAATTTCCACTTTAAAATCCTTTCAAAATAAACTACAATGGAAGAAACAGACATTGGGACAATCAGAGTTGTTTTTTTTTAGGCAGAATAAGCTGTACTTGTGCACCCTGACTGGAAAAGCACTGTTAGAAAAAACTCGGTGTTTAAAAAAAGAACATGGTCATGACAGTTAAAATATTTCTTTAAATTTAGCGCTTTTACTTTGAATATGTGAAAACGGCTGCCCATATTTAATTCTTGGGTGAAACAAGTCATGGCCATGTGTTATTTACTACAATTTACCACATATTGAAACAGCTTACTTCTAATGAGGGAAAATAAATTTAGGGGAACAGCTACAGCTGACTAACAGTGCACAGCAACAGGTAGTGGAGGGGATGTGCTACCCTGAGCTACATACAACCGAGGAAAACCCCACACTGCCTCTGACATCTCATTAAAATGAATTCAAACTAAAGTCACAATATGACGAAAAAAAATTCGTGATTTTGACTCCAACTTTTTTACAAACCATGAAATACAAGATACACACAGGACTGATATGATTAAACTTAGTTAAATATACTGTATGTTGGTTCATCTGAATGCTTGARAGCACTCACAATATTGAGAATTTTTTTCTGTACATTTTTTTGACACGCATCTTATTCCACAAGTTTTGTGCTGATTCAACAATACATATTTTAAAACATTGAGCTCCTTCAGGACATTCCAGCTATGACTTTTGGTTTTTCAATAATTTATACTTGAGGAGATATTTAACATTTTTGTCAAAAAAAAATTCTCACTGAAAATAGAGCTGTCTTTGACATCCTTAAAACCTTTCAAAATGTTCATAATTTTTTTACTGTGCTTTTTACTTTTTGTTCTGGCTCTGCCTTTTTTTAACTACTTTGTGCTAATTTTAGCTTCCTTTGGCTTCTGTATTGCTGATTTTAGCTGTTTTTTTCTTTTATAGCTAATCATCCTGACTACTTTAAATTTCTTCAGCTACTTTAAACTTTATTTTTGTTCTTTTCATTTTTTTTCTCTGCATCATTTTATTCCTCTTTCCGTTTCTACCCCTTTTACTTTTTGCCTGCATATTTCTGCATTTTTCATCATTTCTCTGCCTCGTGAAGCTTTTGTTTTCACAGTTTGGGATCCTCAGCAAATTTTTCCACAATCATTCAGTTAATTTCAGGTTCCACATCAACTCTTGAAATTCAGCAAGCAATAATTATTCAGTGTTCAAAAGTATTTCAGCATTTTCAGCTACTTTCAGCTAAATTATTTAGCTAAATAAGCATTCACCCTGCATTTCTGRGGGGAAACATTTTCTCTAGTTTTAAATTGTTTTAGCCAAAATCAAGAAGCAACAGAAGTAAAGAAGCTGAGTAAATAAAATATAATGCTGATCCATGTCTTTTTAAAATATAAAAAAAAATACTTTAGTTTGATAGAAATCAGGAAAATTATCAAATGTTTAGGTTTTTTAAAGTTTCATTCAACAAGTTTCAATTTCTATTGAAACATTAGTTGTCAAATTTAACACTGTGTGGTGGGGAGGCTGGCTTCACAGTGCCAGTACTTTAATTCAAACACTGTTTCTCATTTTCCATCTCTTTAGTGTTTACTTTYTGCTATCAGATTTTAGCTGCACGTCACGAGTATCATTGAGATTCAGAGCATTTTGCAACGTTTAATGAAACACCAACAGAATGAAATGCCARCAGGTTTTTGCCTCGATCAGAAAAACATATCAGTCACTCTCAGTGTTTCCCAGTGAAAGGTCTAAAGAGGTGTAATTTGTTAATTGCTTAGTGAAATATTTCCAATTATAACGTTGAGCATTTCAGCCTCACGCAGCCCCCCCCCCCCCCCCCATCTACAGGTCATCAGTCTTTAATTACTTCCTGTGTTTAGTGGAAGAATCACCTCAGTAGTTATTTTCACGTGTAAATGAGGAGAGAAGCCCCTCGTGAATGTTCAGTCCTTCAGGATGGCTCTCCGCTCGGCGCTGCTGTAGTCTGATATCTCGAACAGAGATGTGTTTGAAGTGCTCGGTTGGGTGCCTGTGCAGTCTGCGCTCCGGCGACAGTCGTGGCGCTTGTTCAACTCAGCCCCTCCGCAACGTCGCCTCTTCTTTTTTGTATTTGCATACCGAACAAACAGGAAATTGTGTTCATTTGTATGCAAATGCACTTGTCCCTAAGGCTGGGATTTTGAATTAAAAGTTTTACCGTCCCATTAATTCCAAATTACGCTCAGGCGCTGACATTGGCTCCCCCCACCCGGCGTGGGGGGTGGCGTTCGACGTGCCATCCAAACGCATCTCTGTCGGTTTAGGCTGTTTAGTTTGCCATCTGCGAAACTGACTCAGAATTTGGATTTAATCTGGTCCACTGATTTGCAGATTGATCGTCTGCAGTACGCTGCAATCTCCTCTTAATTATCTCCAGAAAGTATGCAAAGATTTTTTTGGGTGTGATTGATATTTGAAAGCACTGCTAGAGACAGACGTGAGGAGGCCTCGGAGTGGCTGACTGACAAGTTGTGAGAAGCATGGTGAATGAGAGGGAGTGGTAAAGGCCGTCCATAGCACACCTCATCAGCCCTGCTCATTAAAATACAAGTACAACCCCATGAAAAATGTATGACCCCGTCAGTGACGTGTGGCATGCAAAGCCTGATGCTGACAGTCAAGGTAATCTAAAAAATTAGCACGTACACATCTGCATCTCATAAACAGCCTTGTCTTTTRCGCAATATTGTGAACAAAGCTGTTTACTAAAGCTATCACTTAATGTGCTGATAAGTGATCCATCTATAGGTAATGACTAGTAAAAATCAAGCCAARGCTAATTAGAAGTCGAAATATGTAAACAAAGTCCAGCCTCACTGAGGTAATGTTCTCATCCCCTGCTGCCAAAGGCYAAGCTGTGAAACTGTCTTTTGCCTGTGTCTGTGTGAGTGGATGAACATCTACAGCTAATTAATTTTGGTATTCAAGATGGCTGTCACWGACAAGCCATCTTAACAAAAACATCTCGCATCTTAAGTTCAACTGTGAGGAGAAGGCTGGGCTTTTTCATTTGTAGTTATTTTCTTCTTTTGTTTAGTTTACCTGCCTCTGTTGTTACAATTTAATGTCATTTAATGTTCACAAACAGATCTTTTACTTTGCTGTTGCTCGTTTGTTGCACTTCTACTCTGAATATTGTAAAAAACTATTTGCCAAATTAACCGAGGTAAATTCCACTAAAATCCCTTTTWTTGTGGCGAGGCTGATGAGCGGACACAATACCAGCTATGAATTTGTAAAAACGATTAGTTAAAAAAAAAAAAGAAATAATTGCTGTTCTCAATGAATAATGAATGGGGTCCATCTTGCAGCCGTGCAGACTTTTGGCAGACATTTGGTGTGTCTGGGTGACGAGCCAAAAGGGGGACACATCGTTTTTGACTCTCCAGTTGGAGAGCTGTGGCGGCTGAGTGCTCCAGTGCCAGGTTTGGTAATGAAAATGAAATCTGGACTTGTGTCTTTTCAAAGAAGCTAAACAGTTTTTTTAATGTGTTGCTGTAAAACCTGCAAAAAGCAAAGCTTTGATAGTATAATAACCTCAAAATAGGCGTCTCTTAGAATTTGACACATTGAAAAATACTGGGAGCAAAGTGACAACAGAACAGAAAGAGACATGTAAGGAAAATGATTAATTGTAGCAAATTTTCTCATGGCGACGTTAAAAGTAACATTGCACTTACATTATGCATTTTTAATGTGTAGCAAACAGAGACACCTTTAGCGGTTGGATGTTAGTATTGTGATGCAAGCCATTAAAGTCAGCAGGAACGTAAAATGATTTAGAATTTCCTGCAATCGGACACAGCTGGTTGGATGTGAACTTGCACAGAGCATTGTACATATTTAATTTGTTTATGTTGTGTCTGTCATGACTCTGACTGGAACAAAACAAAAAAAAAAGAAGAAAGAAATACATAGAAATGCACATTGCTGACCACCTTGCATGCCAAAAATTTTAAGCAAATACCCTTTACAATCTGTTCTCAGCTTGTTGGGGACGACTGATCACGTCAAAATTTAGCTTAGTTTTTGTACAACCAACTGAGTTAAAAAGAAAAAAAATGTATAGGTCTTCTGGACGGGTTCTTCTCTAATGAAACGTTTCGTCTCTCCTCCAAGAGACTTCTTCAGTCTGAGAGTTTCAGGCAAAATTCAGGCTTTTAAGCKCTGCCTCCATGTGACTGATACTCACATCACATGGCTATCGTTGACACCTAATTAACACCTATTGGTAACAGGGGTTGGAGTGATACTGGCAATGGCAGCACTGTAGGAGGGGGACAACTGAAAACGGAGGCCTCCACCTCTGTTTAATGATGGACGGTCTTTCTTCACAAAAATGGCTTCTTTTACTCCTCTCTCAAACCAACGTTCCTCTCTATCAAGAATGAGAACATCCTCATCTCTGAAAGAGTGACCGCTGGCCTGTAAATGAGTGAAAACTGCAGAGTTCTGTCCATTAGATGTAGCTCGTCTGTGTTGGGACATTCTTTTGAACWGTGGCTGCTTTGTTTCCCCGATGTATAACTGGTCGCAGTCCTCCTGGCACTTAGCATATACAACATTGCTCTGTTTGTGCCGGGGCACCGGATCGTCCATCATTAAACAGAGGTGGAGGCCTCCGTTTTCAGTTGTCCCCCTCCTACAGTGCTGCTATTGCCAGTATCACTCCACCCCCTGTTAACAATAGGTGTTAGTTAGGTGTCAACGATAGCCATGTGATGTGAGTATCAGTCACATGGAGGCAGGGCTTAAAAGCCTGAATTTTGCCTGAAACTCTCAGACTGAAGAAGTCTCTTGGAGGAGACGTTTCATTAGAGAAGAACCAGTCCAGAAGACCCATACAATTTTTTTCTTTTTGATTTTTTACCTGGATTACTGAGATGCATCAYGACAACCAACAGAGTTATAACCATTTTTGTGTTTGATAACGTTGATAAGCTGTGGAGGCAGGTGGTGTCTTGATACCAGCATTTTTACAAGTGCTAGTACTTGTACAAAATGCCCCGATACTGATGTCAGCATGTTTAACAAAACTGTATGAATTGAAAGAAAATCTTATTTGTTATTTTTATTTATTTAGAAATTTTGCAACGTTGGCTGTGTCTCAATTCATGGGTTGTAAGGTAAACATCTTTAGCTGAAGAAACTTTTATTGCAATGAGAAGTTAAATAAAATGCATTTACAAGTACTGGAGCTAAACCTAAATTATTATTTTTTTTAATTATTTACTTGTAACTTTTTTCTATTAAAACTGAATTTTGTGAAGTTATTCCTTGAAAATAACAACTAAAGCAATGTGAAATAAAAGGTATCACAAATTACTTTTTAAAAGTTTCAATAAAATCACTTCAATTTTACTTACAGGCCCACAAACAAACACTCACAGAGACACACACAGAAAAAGCAAGTGGGTGATCATCCGTCTTTCATGCCTGCAGGTAATAAAATAGTCTCTATTTTTCAAAGATCTCATTCTTTGACCAGTCAAAACAAAATAGAGGACACTTGTCCATAATTAATATTTGATGGAGTACAGTATTTTATTACATTTGTTTGATTTTAACAATTTTAAATGACTCTCTAATTTTCAAATTCCACTCAACATGAGAGGCTGCTTTTATCCTTTTCAACACAAAACAAGTGATTAATATATAACAGAGAAGAAAACGCTCTTCAATCCCAAGTAAAACTTCAAAACCATTGATACCCACCGAATATGTCGACTGTTTGTCTTCTCTGCTGTTTCTTTCCAGATTTCATTGTTGTGTCTTTGAATAAGCTGTCACAGAGCACAATATGGTGGGTAGTGTACATTTTCTGAAACAAATATGCCTCGATTGCTGTAAGGCATTACGTGTCATTTTCTTGTCAGTGTTTAGCAAAGAAATAGTCGTGATTGAAACTTAAACTGTGGGGTAGAAAAGCTGAAAGAGGGTGCAAGTTTTAAAAAAAGAGGACCCTGGCACAGAAAAAAGGCATCGAATGCATTATCGCGACCCTCCAAATTGGCATGCCATGCACCAGTAATCAGCTTTGGATTGGGAGAATTGAATTAGACTGACTTGTCTTTAAAGGTTTCTGCTATCTAGCTGCCAAAGACTTCAGGCCGYGAGCCGGCGAGGGTCAGCGGGGCTGCGACAGATGACAACAACCCGCAGTTGCGACCACTCTGAGACGCACCGGAGGGGGGAGAGGAGAGAGCCGAACACAGCTTGGCACCTCCACTGGAGTCTGATAAGCTTTAATGGCATCGCCACAATCATTCACACCATGACACATACACACACACAGACATCTTGAGCAGCCTTGTGAGGAAAAATCTTTGGACCCTGGATAAATCTGCAGTAGGAGGGAGTCTCTATTTACCAGTAATTGCATTTCTCTGCCCTCTTTCAGTCCTAACTTCAGAAAATGTTCTGTGCCTCAGGAAGTTGAATGTGGCTTGTGGGGTGGGGGCAACAGAACATGTTGTTCTCCTTGGTGCTRTGCCACCAGTTGACAGCTTATAGGCCAATCTGTGCCACACATGAATGCAAGCTGTGTGCGGTACATAACCTGTCACACAAACATGTTGGATCATCGGCATTTCCTGAAAGAACGCTTGACCGAAACAAAACCTTTGCATCTAGACTGAACTGACCTATTATTCACTAAAGATGCAGCCAAGCTACTTTTTTACTCAACGTTGTGACTTTTTTCTTTCAACTGTTTTGAAACTTTAACCTCAGCATTTTTGACTTTAATCTCAAAATGTAAAGAAAGAAAAAACATCTTCATATTCGTCCTTGTGCTAACGTTTGCATCTACATGCTTGTTTTGTCATTTTTTTTAAATAAAATTCAGTGTTTTTGTTGATTTTCCTTCATAGACTCAGGCTTCTCTTTTGGCATAGAGGGAACAGAATAATTCAGTCCAGTATGTTTGGATATGAGGCCCATGTTGGATGCTTATAAAAGCCCAAAATTAACATCCAGTGCCAGCGTCAGAGGCTATGTAGAAGGGGCGGAAAGGGAACAGATGGGTGTGCACTTTGTTTGAGATTTATTAACTTGGTCAGGAGAGCAAACAATCCTGCTTGGCTTTGTTTAGACCTTAATCCTGATTTTCCCTCTAACCTGTGACACTCCACAGATTCAGTAACTTCTTGTAACAGGACTACTGCAAGATAGATTCTAGCCAGAATGGTCTWAATCAAACCAGCAGAGGTTGTTGCTTTATAGTCCAAGGCACTAAATCTGGTTCCTTCCATACAAAGCAAATGGACAATTTATTTCATTACAGCTGCTCTGCTGTCTTTAAAGCTGGGCAAAGCTTTTGACATTTGCAAAATCTAAAAAAGAAGTATAGTTTGCATGTTTGAAAAGTGGGTTTAGTTTGACTTATTCTTTGGTACACTTCTTTTGTATTTCTTGTAAACAGATAGGAAGATCAATACCACCTGTCTGACTGGTTTCTGGCTAGCAGCCAGTTTGCTTAGCTTAGCACAAAGACAGGAAACAAGATAAAACAGCTACAGGAGACCAGTGTGTGTGTGGGGTCGTTGCAATGCTGCAAAATGAGTGTGGAAAATAAAATGTGTGAATTAGGATGTTTTTTTATTTACTGAATATGTCTCCAGGCTCCAGTCCCTAACTTTACTCCACATTTGTTTCGTGTGTGTGTGTGTGTGTGTGTGTGTGTGTGTGTGTGTGTGTGTGTGTGTGTGTG
>NW_013952500.1:1674642-1686091 GCF_001266775.1 Austrofundulus limnaeus | reverse complement strand
GATTTGGACGATCTGAGCGTTCGACGCTCTAATCGCGCTTGAGGCGCCGCAGAACTTCCCGACGTTGCTTGAAGCGCCTCCACCATAGACTTTGCATGTAAACCTGCTGCTCCTGACGCTGAAATCGCGTTTGGTGTGAACGCACCATAACGCTTACCTACAATATATCATTGTCGGCCAATGTCCGAGCTGCACTTCAAACTTTGGGACCACAGTTACCATCCATATTGTTTTCAATGAACACATTTTTAATTTAAATTTTAAATGCCATTTTCAACCGTGTTAGCATTTGCAATTGTCAAAAGATGATGTCACAAAAAAAGTCGCACACTAAACACAAATGTGTATCCTTCATAAATGTATGCAGCATCCTTTAGCTGCAACATTTAAGATCTATTTATTCAATTTACATTTAGGATTTAATATTTACATTTAACATTTAAATTTGACATTTAGTAAAAATTAGCACAATGTAACAATGAGTTAAATAACATAAAAATTGTAGTGGAAAATTTTAAGCTAAGATTTTACTCTCAAAGTGACCTAAATACTGAAAATGTTTTAGTGACTTTAAAAATTTTTTTTCTACAGTTGGTGCCCCATAAAAATGAAAACTTGTCATAAGAGGGTGTTTTCTGAATCATCACAAAGTCAAGCTGAATGTGCGCAAATGTAAATAGTATCACTGTAAATGTTTTTTTAAGCTGTAATCCGATTAAGTCTAAGAAAAGATCTGTTCTCTGTGAGTAGGAAGTTATTAGAAAACAATAACGTGTTTGGAGGTTTTAGTCTGTGCAGCCTGCTTTGGAGTGGAACAGATTGCGCGATCGCACAAGACTCAAAATGTCCATCTGCCCCCATTATGTCACATATTTGTCTCCTTTTTACTGCTTTTAGCATTGTGTCTGAATCGCTCCTATTTTAAAATAATTTGTGCACATGAACATTCAGGAAGGAGGCCCTTAAAAACAAGCAGGCAGCCTCGGTGCAACAGGTAATTATTGAAAAAGAATGYACGAGCATGTGGGGCACAAATTGCATTGTGGGAGGGCTTCACCGGACAGAGAGATGTCAACTGGAGAGGCTGCTGTTTTTCTGTACACCTCAGTCATTGTTCCGTGTGGTAAATGGCAGGGAGGCAGCGTCACTGTGTTTCCATGTTCGACTGTGGGRGTATTTGTTTGTCAGGAACGATGATTCGCCCCTCGCTGCGGAACGCTGCCAACAAATGGGAACATGAGTTTGGCTGTATTTTGAACCCCTCCTGAGAGTGACACAGGGGTGAGCAGCAAGCCTGTCGCCACCTGTCGTAACCTGCAAACCAGCAGAGAAAAAAAAAACAAAAAAACAAACAACTCAAAACATCTGCCTGTCATCACACTTTCTGTCTTAATTGTTCCTCCTATAATTATCGGTTCAATTCAGCTTCATAATCACTGCGTATTGTTCCCATGTATTCTTTCATTTGCTCAATTTGTTTGTTTGTCTTCACACTTTGGCAACACAAAGGTTCTTTTGTTATGCCAACCAAGCGATTTATGTTAGAGGGAAACGAAAGGAATTTAATTTAAGGAGAGAACACATGAGGTAAAGAAAAAAWAATAATAGAAGAAAGAACAGATGCTTGCAGACACACACAAAAAATACAAGAAAACAAATCAAGGAAAGCAAAATTAACACTTTTAGTCATTTTTTCAGGCTCTGTGGGTTCTGTTTTAACCTATGTACCGGATTTAAAATGATGGATTATTCACAAAAGGACAGAATTACCATATTAAGTAGGAAAGTTTTAATTTATGAGTCAAGGTGCTATTCATCTAACAGCTATGGCATCCCTATCACTTTCGGTTGCCCGGCTTTTCTCTTCCGAGGTGTGTTTGATTATCCCAGGTCGAGGCTTTATACTTATCTGCTCAGATTAAGAGTCTGGACCCCATAATCCTTGGATCTTTTATTCATTGTAGCTCCTATAAGGGCGTGTTACAACACCTTACAGTTTTAATCAGATGATATAATATTCACTTTCTCAGCTAAATGGATCAGAGTGGGAAAGAGTTGTTAACTGTACTTTGGGAGAATAAGACACAACAGTGTCTTCTTAGCAGCAGCATTGTGTGCAGAAGTTTTGAATCATCCCCAATTATGTGAATGTTGATGGTTTTGTCCGTGCAGTTTTTGCAGTTAAACTACTTCTGCATACTTTGTGCTAACTGAACAATTCATCAAACATTTGGCTCAATCACAAACAGTGAGCTTTGACCAGTGGTGGGCAACGCAAATCCAAAAATTAGCTCCGCAGTTTCTAAAGCGCTTTTGAAAATATTTAGGTCCGCAACTTCAAAAACACTTATGCCACAAAATAACTAGCATAAGCTAATTTTAAAGCACAAGTTCAATTTGACACTWACTAGCTGGCAACAATTCTTGTACAATATATGCACAACACTGCCAACTAGTGGTGTCTGAACTCTTTTACAACTTATTTCTACAACCGCTGATTGCTGGGGATGTGATTTCCTGAAACAGACCTTTAGCTCCTGGTGTAAAAATTAAAAAGTTGTTGAGGATTGCTAGTTCGGCTGATCCTTTGTCTTTTTCTTTTGTTTGTTGTAGATTTTTCATTAGAGAAGCATCAATAAAGTAATTTTAAAACTCTTTATTGGAAAACTGCAACGATGCATTRTGGGTACATGACGGATTTGATTTGTGACGGGAAATGAAAGGAAACTATCTTCCCTTCAAAATAAGAGCTTGGATTTTAAAGTTTTCCATGTAGTTTCTCCAGTTGACCACTAGACGTCTGTCTTCGTCATCATAACATCTTTAAATCATTACTGAGTCTCTAACCCCGTTGACCGATCGCTTCGACCAATTGCATCAAGTATTGAGCTCCAGCGACATTGTTTATCATGGTCTTGGTTCTTTGGGCTATCTGAAAAGGCAGGTTTTTCTTTGAACTTTGGTTTCTTTGATGCTCATTTTGACCCCTTTTATAGATTTAGGTATTTTGTGGTATTTCTTGGTCATTTAGTCATGTTTTCYTATGTATAATATTTTTAATTTATTGTTTTTAGTGTATTTTGCTTTACTTGATTTGCTCCATATGTCACTTCTTGTCATCTCTTCTGGTTTCTCCACACCTCAGACTACCTCGCTCAAACCTCGTTGTTGAAACAGTGATGGTTTCTRATGTCACCTATTTAATTTGACAGTTTTGAATTCTTTGTTGTACCTTCGGATCCATATTTGCTTAAGTTTTTTTTCACCTCCTGCTCCCTGTCTGCTCTCTTTGATATTTGTAAAGGCGTCAAACTCCTGTTTTATTATCACAGTTGTCGTTTTTTCAGCTGCTGCAATTTGGGTCATTTTCACATTCCGAGTACTTGACTATTTTCAGATGTTTTAGATTTTGTAGGGACTTTACAGTACTAAGAGTCTGTCACAAAGGACAGTTTATTCCCATTTTATTAGTTGAATCAATGAAAAATCTGCCAAAATAACAGTTTGACAGTGAGGAAATAGTATTACAGCACCAAAAAGGTTATTCCCCAAGAGTTTTCAGCTGAAAACCTGACATACAATAAATGATCAGCTGAAGGATGAGGGAGGCATCTCTCAGGTCCTGTGTCGGGTATGGGCGTTTTCCTATTTCTCAAAAATATGTCTTTTGGGTTCTTTTCATCAGCTGAAGATCGATCTTTAGGACTTGCAGTTCTCCACTTGTTCGCTTTTCTAAACTTCTACGTGCATGCTGTCGTGCTCATGTACAAAAATGAGAGAATAAACCAAAAGAGTCAAAATTAATCCCAAAGGTAAGAATAAGAAAATTAAATCAACTGGTGTATTTTAATTTCAAATGCTTGTGTAAAAATGTAACTATGCAACACAGCACATTTGAACAACTCCCATTTACATAATTGGAATTCTTTGCTAAAATTATTATATATTGCTTTTTATTACATGAACCTCAGATAGTAATAAAACATTCACTCTCCTGCAGCCTCTCAGTGTTTACAGGAAGCTCAGATTGGCTCTGTATAGATCAGTGCCTGTTTTATWTCCACAGACTGAAATATGTCCACCTCGCTGTCAGCTGGACTGCTGGGTGGTGCAAAGCCTTTTACCCACAACGCTGAAGTACCGGGGGTGGAGAGGGGGGTCTGAAAAGGAGACTTATTGAACCGATTTTACACCGGGGGTTGTCATAGGTCTCCGAGCTTCCTCACAAATCAATACGGGCCCTAAACTGCAGCCAGTTGGCCGAAACTCACCGCAATTTTCTCCTGATCTCCGGCTTCGTCCACATTTCTCATCAGTAATGACTGAGTCTGTCGAGTTGAGCCAAAACCACCCCGGCGAGGCCAGAGAACACTGACTCATGTTGTTCGCACGCATTAATGATGCATTATAGCATGTTACACGGGATAATTAACTCTGCTGTTAAATACGAGCTGAGTCCAAAGTGCCTTTCTGCCTCGATGCTGCTGCTGGGGGGGGAGCGAGAGCAGAGAGTGATCGCTGAGACACCCGTCTTTGTTGTGAATGATTATAGGCTTTTTGATTTACAGTTGGTTTCACCATTATATCAGTAAGTGGTGCCACGATTAGATGGATATTAATCCGCTCTGCTGTAATTAGCTAAACAGGATTTCAGTTCTTGAACTTAAAACAATAATATCTCTTGTTGCTCATGGTTTGTGCCAGATTTGTTCTGATCGGAAAAATCTAAATATACGTTCAGTCGGTTCCATCAACCTCCAGACACAGGCAAAGGATTTATTGTCCATATTTATCTTTTAGTGCTYGTGATAATAAAAGTGAAGAATTGTCTTCATAGGCTGTAAGAATCCAGGTTAAAAGAGCTTTAAATTACAAATAGACTGWTTCTGACTGAGATTTGAATTCTGCCAGCCTTAATCTAAGCACAGTAATAACCTAATTGATTACTAACTGGAATTGTTCAAATGTTTGTGCTCTAARTTGTTAGCCATGCTCGAGTCCCCTCTAAAACAGCTTTTTTTATTTATTTTTTCTCTCGCCTCTTTCCATTCTCGTTCCCTCTGCCCTCTGTCTATCCCCGGTGGTTCTGGTCCAATGCTCTTCCTCCATCTCCCCGGGCTTTTTATTGACTGTTGAGTGTAAGGCGGTGTTAAACCAGCATCGATGTAATAGTAGGCATTAGCCCTTTGAACTGCCCTTAATCTGCCTGTAATAAACTCACATCTATTTTGCTGACACAAACGTGAACACACACATGCTTCCAGAAAGGGAATTCTTACGGAGTGTGTGTGTGAGTTAAAGGGTGGTGTGTAAGAGAGATGGAGCTTGTTCCAACATAAATGGGTATTGTAATGGAGGTAGCAAACCCTGTCAAAAGCTCTCGTGAGCTGGACCAGAGCCACGCTCGAGGCTTGCCTTTAATTGGAATGTAATTGGAGAAGCACCATTGATCATGAATTACATTCGCTCTCCTTGTTGAACTCTGTCCTGCTCTGTTTTCCACTCACTGACTCCTTCCCTCCCCTGCATGCAACCCCCACCCCCCTTTTCCCATAAGGAGAGTGTCAGTCATGTGCAGTGGGGCGAAGCATAGGAACAAGGCCCCCGACTGGGTCCAGAGCTCGTGGGTCAATGTACGTCTGGGGCGTGCGCCGCGGAAAAGCCTGGGAACGAGAGGAAGTGGGGCAAAGAGACAAGAGGAGATTAAGAGAAAGAGAGGAGCGATGAGATGTGGAATAATCTTTAATAGCCTCTGCGCTCTATTGCACCATTTCATCCAGCGTTTAGTTAAACAAGATTTGTTTTCTTCTTTGTTTTTTTTCCTTTTGTTGTGCCGAATATTTAGGAAAAGTCAATTTGTTGGCTCATTTGTCGCACGCACMGACTGAGTCGGTGGCATCTTTACGGCGTCAAGGAGCGCAGAAAGGCTTTCTCACTCAGCTGGAGCGATGATGGGAGTGAAGGTGGCGGAGATTGCCTGTGTACCATCCTAAAGGTGGACTGGAAAACAATAAAAACTAAGGGCACTGGTAGATCACCTCTGTGCCAAATTGATTCTTAAGTGGTACAGGGCAGCATGAGTGAGAAGTGGGGAGGAGATAAAGAGAGAAATGGTGAAATGGAGAACAAGATTGAAAGCTACAGATTGTATCTTCTAGAGCCAAAAGATTTTTATATTGAAGATCTCAATGGTTACGTTTCAACAGCTGCAATGAGAAGGCTGCTATAAAAATATATTTAAAATCACTGTAGGAGATGAAAACAACATAACAGCATTTCCATCTGTTAAGGTGGTGGTTTAAACATTTTTGACGAAATTGAAGTGATTTTTGTTGGTGTAAACCTGCTTAAAGCTGGCTTTACTGACAAACACGTCAGCAAAATCCATAAAACTTTGATTTAAAAATTTAAAGTGAGTTCCTTAAGCTTGTTTATTATTTTTTATAAACAGACATAATAAGTGGTGCATTAAATATATAAGAAAGTATTAGAGATGAGATGGCAGTGAGCTTGAACACAAACATTTAGTTTTTAAAATATGTTACAAGTTTTTCTTAATTTATTTATTTTTGTGTACTGGTGGGATTATTTCATGAAAGGTAATAGCAGCTTTCATTTTGATGGAGGGCAGCTTTTATTTTGAAAGGTCAAATTCCAGCTTTGCGTGGAGGATGTTCTGACCTGATGAGAAGACTGTACAATGTTGCTGCAGTGTTTTTATAGACTTACATAGCTCACCACCATCAGTGTGWGAYTGTGTGTGTAAATGGGCAAATGACTGTAGACTAAAGCACATCAGTGTCCTTGGAATTGATAAGGCGCTATGAGTTCAAGTCATTTACCATCTATGCAAAATCATAAGATTAAGTTCAAATGTCTGTGTTTTTCTTCCAAAGTAACACAAAGCTTACAGAAGCTGAGTTACTATGTTAAAAATGAGACCTGTAAAAATAAAGTAGCATAATTTGATGGAACACACATTACCTGCCGCTTTGGATACCAAAGTTTGAAACAAAGATCTCTTACGATCCATTGGCCATTGATGTATGTGTTGGGTATGAATTGCAGCTACAATCACATCAATCTGTAGTTAAATAGCTGTAAAAATGACTGAATTATAACCATTTGTGTATTTGCCAATGTTCATTAATTGTGGCAGCCATCTTGGATTGGGTTGACTCCAAAAGCTAATCAGTTGTTGATGAACAGCCAATAATTTATGAACAGAGACAAATGAACACATGCACAGACAGAGACACAAGCAGTGACATGGTAATTATTAACAAATACAACTCTTTACCTGCCTATCATCGTGATTTGTCACTWTTCAGCCATTAATTTGGATAAAAACTGGGGTAAAATATTGCATTTAAAGAATTTAGAGTCAATGTCTAAAATCTGTGTTTTGCTTCTCTGCGAATCAGATATTTTCTTTAGGCTACTTAACGTGTTCAAGGATTCAGGCAGCTAAAGAGGAGAGAGACAGTGCTCGAACATAGAGCAAGGCCAGAGATCCTTGGATGGATATTAATGAGACATAAAGAGTGGCATGAAAAATGATCACACAGAGGAGACCGAGTGAAAAATGAATGTCTGAAAGAGCAACAATAACTGATGAGGGAATGAGAAATGATGTAGTTCTGCGGTATTAGAAGGAACAAGAGCAAACAAGGAGCCGAACCCCAGCAATCAAAAAGACAAACAAAACGTGGTGATGAATATAAAGCCGCAAATAAAAATAAATGAGGAAACCGAGTCCGGGCTGGGAGAGGACTCGGAGAGGGAGTGAGGGAGGGAGCAAAAAGTGTGTAGTGGGGGGGAGGTTGTTGTTTTAAGATCAGTACGGATGAGTGCTCCTCGCCTCTCTGGGGAGGGGGCCCATTGGCTCTCCTTGTCTGTCACTCCACTCGTTTATGCCTCGCTCAGAGGGAGCGGTAAAGGGCAGCGAGCTGTTGGTGTGGCTTTGAGGTGGCTTGAGTGAAAATGGAGGTGATTGGAAAACGTAAGTGTGGTTCTCTTTTCATCACCGAATGAGTCACCCTTCCTTTCACTAATGCTGCTTCTCCTCCAGCATTTTCTTTTTATATATATATTTATTCTTTTCACCCTCACTTGCTCTTCTCTTATTCACACAAAGGTTACTGTCAGGATTATGTTCTTTTTTCTGTCTGGATGACGAGCTTTAACATTTAATGGAAATAATTGCTTCAGTTTTCTATGAAATTGTGAAGGACTTTAATTTAAACAGAACCTCAAATTAGGTCAGTTCCAAGCTGAAACAATAACACTAAATCAAAACAGATTGAATATGATATATGGTGGGGGGYAAAATTCACCCTGCTGTAAAGGTATCCATTAAAACTGCAACAAGCTGTGGTGATTTGGTAACATGGGTTCACCTGTCAGAATAATTTCTTTCTTGTAACTGTGTTTCTTGYCAGTAAGTTTTATACCACTGGAAAGCCTGTTAATTTCCCCTTTTTAATGGTGCCACATTTGTAAGGAACATGCATTTGTGGGATGAGCAGTAGAGCTGAGCATGTGGGTTGTGTACATGAAATACTTGCAAATCTTCTATTATTGCCAAATAGCTAATTTGGTTGTTGCTATAGACACTTTTTTTTTTGCCAAGAAGCATTGTTACAACAAAGAAATAATCTTTAAAAAAACAACTTACTTTTTTGCTAAATATAGGTCATAAAAAAGCTATCTACAACAGGTTAGATACTATTTGTTCACTTTTCAATAGAACTCAATTTAAATTCCTTTAAGTAAAAGTTACCAAACACAAATTTCCTCACTTTTTTGTGCTCAATATATTTATAATGTAATAATTTTAGACTGATTCTAAAAAATGAAACACTATCATCATTTCAACTTTTGCATTTGTTTCCCACAAGTTGTCTTCTTCTTTTGCAGCTGTGACTTGTAATGAATTGTTTTACCAGAAAATGCATCAACAACCATGTAAAAACTGAACAAGGTGCCACGTGATGCAGAAACACTTCACTATAATTATTTTWCAATAAATAGTCCCATTTTTACAGTGGCCAATTTATGCTGTTTTATACATGCATGCGTTTKTGGTTTTCATGTTTGTCAGCATCTTTCTGATGTGGACTCATCATTAAGTTCAGACCCTCATGTGTGCATATTATCCAGGACAACAAAACCAGATGTAATTTTACTGCAGGCATGAAGTAATGAGAACATGTCTTATCAGCCTAACCTATGAAGATAAATTAGTCTCAAAAGGTATTCACAAAGAACAAGTGAGAAGATTTGTATTCATACTGTAAGATTCACAAATGCGTAAACAGTTTTTCAAATGAACCCATTAAAAAWCACACAAAAGTAAAAATGTACATTCAAATTGTTAAATGTACAAATGTGAATGGATCAACACACAACAGACGAGCTTACGTGACTTTTGAGACTTTCTTCATGCTTCAGATTCACAAATGTAATGTTACGTTCAAAGCRGGTGAAAAGCTGGGACATCTGGGTGTTACTTTCACTGGGTTACTGGGAATTATGTATTTTTGACCTAGCTCATAATCCTTAAATGCTTACACTGGCAATACTGGATTTCAAAAAAMTTCACTTTGTGTCAGTTTTGACCTTAAAATGCTTCTTTACACACTGAGCTGATTTTTAAAGTGTAAAAATCAAGAGCTAATATGTTAAAAAATATTCAGCAAAGGTGATAATTGCAATTAGTCACTTTCTTCTCCTGCTGCTGATTAATGAAATTAATTTAAAGTCAGCAGGAGTCCARTTACTTAAAAAGTCTTTTAGACACTGTTGCTTTAGAATTTATAACTAAAAAAGATTAAGAAAAATGACCTTAAACCCTATAGGATTTTCTTTTTCACACGAAAAAATATTCATGATTTTACTTTAAACCACTGATTAYTTATAACCAAATGCTGTTTTGGTGTAAAACATTAGCAGGTTGGTTTATACACTGTCTTACTCAAAAAATACACAAAAACACATAAGGCCATGCAATAATGTTCAGTTTGCCGAGATTATAACATGCTAAAGGTTCCAGATTTGGAGCGAATAATTTTATCAGCATCGTGACAAACCAGCACAGGCCTGGAAAGCCTTCCCCGACAAACTTATCATTGTTTTTCCAGGTTGGCAGAGCCGTTCCCCTGCATGTGTGTTTAGCCCAGTTGCCATGAAGGTTATCAGGCCAGCACACAAACTAGACTAGAGGTGGAGACGAGGCTCCCCACAGATTATGAGGCATAAGTATTCAGCAGCAGGTGCCTACTTATTTATATTTCTTTTTTTTTTCACACGCCTGTTTACCCGCCGCCCTCGTTGTGTGTCTGCGTGTGCAGAACCTCCCAGCAGGAGCAGCCAAAGTGCGTTCCTCTAATGTCATCCCGTGGCCGTCCTCCAGCTAAAAGCCGGCGGCTTTTCTCTCCGCTGCACACCTCCTCCTCCTCCCCCCTTGTCCAATGTCACCTTTCCCTTCTCCACTTTTTACCTCCTCTTCCTCTGGTGCCTCCTCTTCCTCCTGCCCCCTCTCCTCCTCCTCCTCTGTTTGTCATTTTTCATCATCTCTATGTGTTAGCTAATCTTCGTCCTTTCTCTGCTCTCCGTCTCAATTCATCATCTCCGCTCAGGTCCTGAGCTGAAGGTTACRGAGTTGCTGATAGAGAGGAGATGAGGAAAAGATGATCATGAAGACTGACAAGGATGCAACAAGGGAGTTAACCTTCATTTTCTATTTTTTCCCCTCCCCTTCCATCCTTCTTCTTATCTTCACCTCCATCTGTTTATCTGTTTCTGTTTCTTCATCTCATCTCCCGTTCCTCCTCTTCCCGATCTCTGCCCCTCCGTCTGCCTCCTCCTGTCACTGCTGCTCTGACACRATCACCTCTCCCTGCCTCCCTCCTGATCTGCGAACAATCAGCTGCAAACAGACGGACAAACTTCACCTCGATGAGTGCTGCGTGTCGTCTGCCGGCGCCTCCTGTAAACAGGAGCATGTCAGCGTGATCCAGGCATGAGTTTGACATTTAACCCGGTGTTTTGTTTGGCCCATCGGAGCAGCATGTGTTTGCAATTTGATTTTGCACTCGTTAAATCTGGTCGGATCACCTTGCTTTGTCACGCCTCATCTCATCTCGGAGCAATCACACACAAACACACACACAGCTTGGTACATTAGGTTGTTAAAGTATTCTATAAGGTCACATTCAGAGTGCCTCACTACACTGGATGGCTGCATTAGGCCCTGAAATCGTGGCAAAGCGGCCCCGGCTCCTTATCTGAAATTCTAATCGCTGCTCACAAACATTTCTATTCAGTCTGCGCTGCTGCTGGCTGCATCTGAAGCAGCTAAACTTTGGACTAAACGTTTGATTGATTGATTTGATTTATTTATTTAACAAGAAAAGATTATTAAAAATCAAGCCTGACTCAGCATAAT
>NW_013952500.1:1660649-1673327 GCF_001266775.1 Austrofundulus limnaeus | reverse complement strand
GAATAACATGGTTCCCACCATGTCGGACACGAGCATGCTCACCAAAACCAGTAGGTCCAGTTTGATCCACAACCGAAAAACTACTACTTAAAGGGATAGTTCAGATAGTTTGAAATCTGTGCATAAAGGAAAAAATAATGAACAAAGAATATCTTACCTGTTGGAGATAGCTTTTTGACAGACCAAAGTATCCTGAAATATACGTCAATATAGTAAAACTTATACTGGGAACCTGATTGGTTGCACCTGGGGTTACCAGAAGCTCAAAACAGTGTTAATAACAACAATAAAATAAACAGTATGGGAATGAAAAAAGATTTGGCAAATTTACTGCTCTACTGCTCACACAAATTTCCTTTTGTTTTGTACTAKGTTTAGTTTAATTCAAACTGATGAGCTAAAAGTTAACCAATGAACAATCACACATATTTCTTTAAAGGTTGTGCAGTGATCTTGTGAGATATGTTGGCACTCAGAGTGTTGAGGATGACTGTCAGCTGCTTTATATTTTAGTAAATGTTTGTAAATTCTAATTCAATTCAAAAATGCTTTCTTGAGCCCAAAGGGAAATTACAGAAATCTGAATTAATTCCATTTATTAGCACATTTAACTTTAATCTTTAATGGCAAAGATTTAAAAAACAGTTTGTGCTCAAGGTGTTAGGGATGTATTCTAGTGTCAAAAATTTGGTTTAACATTTGTAAAAAAATTGTTTACTAAAGTCTCTTTATTGTGGCAGCCATCTTGAATGTTTTTTATTTTTATTTTTTCTAACTTTATTAAAACAATCATAGCAGTAGTACCTTGTGTAAAATAATCATACCATTTCTGTCATCTGCAATCCTAAAATCTAAACAAGGAACATATACAGTATATGTTCTAATTCAAACAATAAAAGAAACAACAGAACAAATACAGGAGTAAGAAAAGGCAAGAATAAGGAAAAATTAAACAGAATGAACAAGTAAGTAAAAAAGAAGGTATTTCTATGAACATCCTAGTCATGAAATAGGGTTATCAGTTGTTATGATTTTCTCACAATGTCATAAATATTCAAAAAAAAAAACATTTTGCTAATTTGTAGAACAAATACAGGCAAACAGAAAAGCAAATGCCTTTGGGAGTTGCTAATATTAAAACTKCTGTTTTTTTCTTTAAAGTGAGGCAGTTCAAAACATTAAATACAACAAATAAAATGTTCATTCTTCATAAATCTCTRCACAGAACCCCACTTCAAAACATCCTGACTCTCAATTAAACTGTCGAGGCCAACACGTCCATTTCATCGCTTCTATATTTGTATTTTACATCAACAAACATAATCTGAGTCACTTTCTTGCCTTTTCTGTCAATCTCCCTTCACCCTGCTTCAAAAACCTGTTTTTTTTCCCTCACAAACACTGTTCTTTCAATGAAACCATTCATTTTTCTCACCAGCCTTTCATGCATTACAAATCTCTCCCTAATAATCTGTCTTCTCATCTTTCAATTTTCTCTCCTTTGCCGGCCTCCGTCTCTTCATCCCTTTCTTCCGCCTCGCTTAAAGCGCTTCACCTCTCGACTATCTCCACGCCTGGGCACGCTGACCCRGTTCAACACGACTCTTATCTCGTCCTTTCTATTGCTTCATCTTTTTTATTTATTTATTTTTGCCTTATTCTGTATCTTTTCGCTCAGCTAACTCTGTCTGCTCTGTAACCTCCCTATCCGTCCTTCGTCCCCCCCTTTCCTCTGGCTGATTCAAAACCCTGTCAAAGCAGAACCGGCCCGGCTACYTTTCCCACCACGTGCCCCAAAGAAGGGAGACCTTGAAAAATGAGATAAAGTGTATCAGAACTGCAGTGGGTTCACTGCTCCGTGGGCTGGATGTATTTTTGGATGCCATTTCATATTTTTTGACACTCCCRGCCCTGCTCCACCCAGTCTGTCTCTGTTTTTTCGCCCTTTAGTCAGTTTTGCTCGGTTTCTTCCTCTCTCCGTTTCCTCCTCAGACAGACACTGTCACCGTCTTGACAGTGAAGGGAGTCTGTAGTGATTAACACTGATTAAAGTGGCTAACGAGTCTCCTGTTCGTTCTGATGATGTGAAGCTGTGTGTGGGTTCGGGGAGAGTGTATTTAAGGCCTGTGCTCTTCTGTGTACGCCTGTTTTTGTGCCCAACACTTGTTCATAAAGCTGTCACTCATCTGAGCAGGGTGTTGGAGAAGAAAAGCCCAGCTGTGGCTGCTTTAGCTCAGAGGTGTCTGTGGTTAYTGGTTCTGTACACAGCCAACATGTCTGCTTGTACACTTTGCACAAATATGGAGCATTTTACAGTCTCCTGTGCATAATGGTGCATGAGTATTTTGCAACCCTATTCTAAAAAGGAAAGTGTGAACATTGTGTCAAATGTAAATAAAAACAAAATGAATTGGTTTGCAAATACCCACACAACCCATCCCTGCTCATTTATATATATAAAATAAAAATAGAGGACTTTATTGCTTTGAATGAGACAAATCCTGCTTTGAAATCCTTCTTTTTCACATTAAAATAACTCAGTGGAACTACAATGCTTTGCTTTGAATTCCTCCTTGTATCTCCACAAGCCCCTCAACACCCCATCAACTCATTTTGAGGCTGTCTCTTTAAATCCAAATGAGATGCTTCACAACCCAAAAACTGTCACGTAATTGTTCAGAAAACGTCGAAAATCAACATAGAAAACAACATAGAAATTAGAGAAAAATGAACGGGTTGAAAAATACGACCCAAACAGAATATAAAGATACTTACGCAGCACTCCTAAAGACTCCAAGTACATAAGAAAATGCATTTAATGGCTAAAAAAGTGGATTTTTTTCTGCTATGTTCCCTTCAAATCATTTTTAATAAAACTCAGCCAGGAAGAGGAAAGTTAACAAAAATAAGTGCTTGTCTTAAAAGAATATTACAAATTAAATGGATATTTTTCACATTTAAAGCTCTTGTTGTATTAACAATGAATTTGTGAAAATGAAAATGTGCAACATTGCGATGTGAAAGTTGGCTTTTCACTCCTCCTCAGTTCTCCTGAACATTTTGGATTTTGCTTTTGTTTCATTTTAGGATTTTATTTTATTTTTTCTTTTGAAGTAAAATCTGGATTTACGATCGGAATCTTCTCATGGCATTTTGGTAAATTCTCGACCACACAATATGTTTGCCATGATGAGAAGCTTTTTTTCCCCTCACATCTTCTAAAAACTGAAAGTCCAAATCAAAAATCTCAASACATTGATTTCTGAATGTTCTGACTGGTGGTTTGTTACTGTAAAATAAAACCACGCTTCCTGTGAACAACTTTTCAAATGCATATACTAAATTATCGAAGGGAAAATAAGACATTAAAATATTGTGTTACCATGAGAGCCACAGCAATAAAAGAATCTATTATTTGAAAGCACATTTGCTTTAATTTTCACAGGATATAAAAAGCTTGTAATGTTCCCTAAATTATCCTAAATAAAAAATAAATGTTCATACAATCATAAAGTAATCCAATTTGTTTACTACTGCCTCAGAATAAAAACAAAATGTTTTAAGATTGTACAATAAGAGTAAATACATAAACCATTCTATTGTTTCCATTGGCTTAATATTTGCTTCATAAAAGCGAAATCACTTCCAAACTAAAAGGTGCGCAAAACCGTGAACAAAAACTGGACGATCTRCTTGCAGTGTGCCATTAAGCAGGTCGATTTAGTGTTTGGAGCGCGGCAGCTCGAGCGGRAACCTCCCCGGCTGAGGTAGTGCAGGCTGAGTGAGCCTTTGAGGCGAAAAGATTCACATCCGACATGGCTGCCTGAGCCGTAAGAACAACTCCATGAATTATGAAAGGGCACAAGCCCCCCATTGCTGGGAAGAGATGGAGGCAGAGATAACAGCACGTTGGAGATAGAAAGATAGTGTAGAGCAAGCAAACGAGGGGGAAATACAGGAGGAAAAGATGCACTGGCAGAGTCAGACAGAGAGATAAAGCTCGCATGTGTACTGGAGTGAAAGCGTATTTGTTTTGGAGTGAGAAAGCGTGTGTGTGTGTGTGTGAAATTGTGTGAAACTGCGCCTGCGTATGTGGCGGTAAAAATCCACAGTGCATATTCCACCAAATCTAACCAGCTGCATGAAGAATGGCCAAGTGTGCCATTTGGCATGAGACTCATCACTAGTGGCACAAAGGCAACATGTTCACGCAGGCATCCGAACTTACAGCTCGCAGGCTTTCTTCCAGCTCCTTCAAACAGTTTTCTCTYTGGAGGTGTGACAGCACACTAGTCTGGGATCTGCTGCCCAACACTTCCAAAGCTAGCAGAGAAAAAAAGATCCCCATTTCCCCCCATTTTTTTGCACCAATTATCTAATGTGTGATCTGGGAGGCTGGCTGCCTATCATGCTCAGACTCTGGTTTGTTCTGTCTTTTAATCTTTCCAGTAATCTTTTTTTTTTTTTTTTTTGCCTCTGCTGAGCCGGAGTCACAGCAGTGAACTCCAAGACAAGGCAATTCCATTAGGAGATGGCATGAGGCGGCATTCATTAATGGCCCTTGCCAGATGCCGGGCTTCACGTGAACTGAAAGCACGGAGGCATTTGAATTTTATTTGATTTGTCAAGATAATGTATTGTGCCTCATCCCAAAGTTGTTCCAGAGCAGGGGGGGGGGGGGGGTTCAGAAAGGAGGTTATTGTGGCTGTTGAGGGAGCAGGTGAATTTCCTCGTGTTTTCCTCAGAGCCTGTTTATTGAACAAGCTGTCTCCATGCATGATATCATTTTCTGTGTCAAATTTTCACTGATTATTTTGAATATGTTGTTGAGGGGAAGAATCCAAAACATAATAATTTTACTAAACATATTCATGATGCAAAAAAACTAATGAAATTAATTACTGAGTCTGTCAGTGTTATTTTGGGTGTTATTGCCATAAAACACAGATAATAGTGTTGAGTATGTCTGTGATTGAGCTTTTGTCTGGCCGTTAAAAATAAATGTCTCATGAGCCATTAATGCTTTAACAAAAGTCAGAGAAAGTCTCTGAAATCTGATTCAAGGTAGCCACCACAGATAACTTAGGATATATTCACATTGGACCAAAAGCAGACTTTATTTTTATTGTTTGGTGCTTTTTTGCAAGTGTACTATAATTTATAAACAAAGCCACTCAGGTGATGATCATTGCTTCTATTGGACAGAAATGACGGGGGCGGGACAGAGCACAGACCCAGAAAGAAAGATGGTGCTGGCATTTAGAATTTCAAGAGCAGTTCATTCAAAAGGCTATTTTGCGAGGATATACTTAAAATTTTGGGACGGCGTGGGCAAATGCYTGCTAATCRGCATTCCCTGAACCAAAACGGCTCYTTGTTTGTAGCGTAGTGTTAGRATTAGCAACACTAGCTATGTTCACATGCACAAAWTTTTTTGATCYATTGAAATGTATTCGGATTAAATAATCCGAATGTACTGTTTACATGGACACAATCTGATCATGACAAGTGTTTACATGCACCGGACATGCGCAGTGTTGTAAACATTCAGCTCTACCTCCGTGTTACAAACGTAAACAAAGCTGTTCTGTGCGCTCAGGACGGACCCGTTTCAGATTTTAATAAAGGTAGAGATGTCGTTACTCCTCGGTTGAGCTGCAGATGAAGCAATACGTGTTTTTTTTTTTTACTTTTGCGATGCAACGTCTGCTGTTTGTCTCCTTTTTTATCTGTGAAGAGAGCGAGGAGGAAAAGTTCTGCGCAGCGCAACGCAGTTGGAGCGCTGCTGCCCCACCTCCTCCAAAGAGCAGAACCGGGTGAATGAAAGTCAGAAGACCTGCGCACTCAGATCAGTTTTCCACAATCAGAATAAGGTGATCTGATTAAGTGTTGACATGCACGTCARTCCGATTATCAATCGACATAACCCACCCCTCTCATACGGATTAACAAGTCATTCGGATCGAGCTCAATCGGATCAGAATAATCCAAACGGGCTGTTTACATGACACATTTTTATTCCGAACGGCCGTTTAATCCAATTACTTATGTCCATGTAAACGTAGCRACTGAAGGGCTAATTATAACCATGACGTTTAGCAACGGTGGCTTGTGAAGTTCATATAGATGTAATTTTCCTGTAGTTGGTTCGGTTCAAGGCCGGTCTGTATTCACACTCGAGCACTGCACCAGAGTTTGTTTGGAAGCGGACCGAGACCTCCTCAAAAACGGGTCTCGGTCCGGTTGTTTGGTCTGTATTCACACCAGCATAAAAGGGGAACAAACTCTGGTCCATTTAAAGTAGTCCAAATGTGTCAAGTGTAAATACACCCCGTATCAGTTTTACATATTTTGAGCTAAAAGTTTGTGTTTGTAGCTGGGCTTCATCCCAAACACTCAAGTGCTACATATAATGTGCAATGTTTGTTTAAAAACTCGGTGGAAAAATGCAGAAAAACACCTTAACATTTTAGCCCACTACACCCAGAACTCCCAAGCTCCCTCACCGTCATTGTCTTTCTGCCGCAGCAGCTGGGGTGTTAGAAATTCTCCTGGAAGAAATAAACACCCTGCCGGTTTCTTTACCTCCATCCAAATGCTTCACATTCATACCCAGCAGCTGCAGAATGCTCTTTTCCTTTCTGTCCTCTGTTACATAACGACTCATGGTATATGAACCAGCAACTTTCACAATACACAGCCTTGGGAGATGTGAAGAGATTTCAAGCAGGCAAAGAAAACACAAAACTTAGACATGGTAAGTAAACCTGAAACGGTAACAAAGGAGAGATACTCTGCAGGTGAAGGGATAGAGAGAAAGAACGACAAGGAGGAGAGTGAGAAGACGTGTGCAGCAGCCAGTCAATTATTCAGAGGAGAGAGGTCTGCTGTATCTTGGGAGCTGCTTTAAGCACGCCTGCCTGGCATCACCTGCTAATGGGCCACAGATTGACATGCTACCTGAGCAGACCCCCCTCACCCCCACCCCCGTGGCAGCTCTTCTCTCCTGTATAGGCTCTTATCGGTGCTCTCTGGTGGAACATGTAAATAATTACTTCATGACCACTCTGCTGTGTAAGCTGGAGGGTTGGTTGCTAAAAGATAAGAGCTGGGGAGTGGGGTGAGGTATAGTTTTAAATGTAATAGATTATAAAATATGGTGGGATTATTTTCAGAAGATTTGTTATGTGTTGAATAATGTTTGGCTCTGTGTATTCAAGAGAGTATCACAATTTTTCAAGTTAAATTTTTTAAGAAAAGTTGCTTTATGTAGAGATCTTTTATTTTCAAATTAAGGAGTCATTAGTTTGAAATCTCAGATAAGTCCCACTTCTTCTTATTTCTGATTTAGTAGTGGCCAAAAATAGCTTTTAAAAGGATTTACTTCACTTGAGTTTTCATTAGATAGAATGTAAGACATTTAAATGTAAGGTTCGCTTGTGTTCAAATCCCGGATGAGCCCCCACATCTTGTTGTCCTACTTAGCAGTGGCCAGTAAACAGTATAACAATGATCTGTCTCAGTGGTTCTCAAACCTTTTATTCCAGGCCCTCCTTTGGATTACAAAAGAACTTCCATTGTTTTAACCCTATGATTGATATTTTTTGAGTGTTTGTCGGAAATACAATAAGACATTCATTTATCCTTCAAAGTATAAATATGAAGGCCGATTATGTCACTGTGACGTGTCGAATGCTYTCCAAATGAAAACACTTCTTCAGTTACGACGCACAAATGTGTCCACCTTTTCCTCCGATTTGAAGGACGGGTCAGGTGRATCCTTCTCAGTTCACCCTATCCCAAAATACAATTCGGGAAGACTGAGAGATTTTTCCTTTTCTTGTAATGGCGGACAAAGCGAGATACAGYCGTACTCAAATCTGGCTGTACAGAAATTAAAATTGAAAGTGTTTTTTGTTGTTAGGCTTTGCATAGGCATGTTTTTTTTTTCAATATTGTTCTCAGAAATCCTCTCAAACAAGCTTGTATGATGGTTGCKTTAGTTCTTAAGGTATTGCTTCCAAGCTAATTTTGTTAGTTTACTATATTAATCATAGTAATGTTTTAATAGTTTGCTAATTTCGATCTTCATTGCTCTGGGTATAGGCAGGAGTAAAGCTGAAGGCTAGACTGTCCAAATTCATYGCCACTTTCRTTTGGTCTTCCATCGACAAAGGACCCTGCCCARATAGATTGSGTCCTTCAAAGGACGCAGCCCCTAAATTTGGCAGCCACAGTCTTGTTGACTTATGAAACTCTAAGCTCAAATCTCAGACAAGACTTCAGTCCTTATTATGCCCTGATTAGCYTTGTCCAAGCTTCGGCAAGAAAAGATTCAGCTGGTCTCTATCAACCGCTGAGAAATTATTATTTGACAGTAAAAACATTTACYAATTGCAGATATTACGTATGCTAATGACAGTTCTAACAATGAGAATCATAATTCTAACTTTACTGATTGGGGACACTTCGTATTTCTTTGAGGTTTCTTAAAAATCCATCATTTTGTGTTTGTGTGTAATAGTCTGCATGTTCTTTGTACGCAATYCTTTGCATTTGCTATGACTCAGAGATAAAAGACCTGATTATTCTACTTCCATTAGGCAGAATTTGTCTGAATATGGCCCCGTGTATCTGACCGAAAAGTATTTTTTTCCGGCATCTTGCTTTTTTCCTTTCCACTTCTCCCCTTTTTCCTTCTCTGTGTCTTTGTTCTCTCTTTTCTTCTGTACTCACTGGTAATATGTGTGCCAGTGCTGAATAGGGGCTTAAAGACTGTGGTTTTTGAAAATGAGCTCCCTACTGTGGTTGACTTCCTGAGAGAGCTTCCGAACCTCTCACACACCGAACTTCAAAGCGTACAAACTTAATAAAGATAACATAAGTGGTTCTGTTGTCTTGGATCACAAGCCTCTCTGTGTGTTTGCCTTTGCATTGCACTTTACATACATTTACTCTTTTTTTTACACGCTGTCTCAATACCAAATTTGCAGCTATTTTTTTACTCTGTTGCTATATGTGTTTTTCTTGACTTTTGCTTCTGCAGCTGTTCCACAGTTGGATACTGGCAAAATAAGCACTTTGCTTGTGGACATTGGCAGGTGGGTCAGCGTGAGTTGCTTGGCACCATCGCCGAGGATGTGCACAGTGAACAATTCATCTTGATGGGACTGTCTATTACCTGTCACAGCTTCTTTCCCCCCATCTTACTTTCTGTTTTCTCCCCCTGCCAATTTGGCTTTCTGTCTGAAATCAGCTCTTTGGACTCTGAACTTTCAGTTTACCATAAAAAAAAGTTACAAGTGCTGCATTTCTGCCTCTAGGACCAAGCAACAGGCTATACTCGACATTAATTGTCACAAATTTCTAGCACTGCTGACACTATATGAAAAATGTAGAGCATTTTCCTTTTGAATGCATTTCAGCTGTAAAATGTTTTAAATTTTGAGTGTCGTTTCAAAGGTCTTGAGTATTTTGTTGCTGGTTTACAGTAAGAGAATCACTGAAATCTGTGTCCTTGATAAATAATAATACAGTATTATGTAAAAGAAGCAGAAATTAAAGGAACATAAACAGAAAATCAGTATACATTCATGTACATGATCAACTCATTCATGCCTCTTGTGTTTGACTAAAAAGATTAATTCCTCCATCTTTAATTCAAGCTGCTTCCTGATTTATTTACCTGTTTAAAAAGCAGTTGCATCCTTCCTTTGTATTCATTTCGCTGACAAATTAATCACAGCTAACTGAGTTTATATTATACAGACAAACAATCCACCACTCAGTCATCTTACAGCTTAGGTTCAGTTCATTAGGTCGGTGCAAGAGGCGAGGAAGGAGATTTATTTGTGTTTTTATGATCTGAAAACACTGCTTTGCAAAAAATAAATAAAAAAAGGAAAAAGGAAAAATGAGGAAGGAGCTGACCCGGGAGGACAGGTGTTAGACAGCAGAGAGCAGATGAGACGGATCAAAGCTTTAATAGTGAGGTACAATTAGAGCTGCGGCTTGGAAGAGACGGACYCTTTTTATCTCTGCATGTCACAGGTTATAATCACACCGAGAGCTCAGCGGGTTAGATCACTAATCAGGACCYTCCGTGATTGTGGACCAGCTTGTAATACCTCTGGAGGATTTTTTATTTTTTTATTTTTTTGTCTGCTCAGCAGAGAAAGGGTTGCCTTTTCCGTTCTTTGCTGGACTTGTTTTTGCTTGTATCAAATTAGAAATTTCTGCAGTGGAAGCTTTAATTTTAAATTTTTTCCACACAAAAAACATGTTGCTAATATTTTAGCCACTTTCAATCCCACAGAAGCAAATAGGAAACTTAAAAACGCCTCACAAAAAAGGGCCGTCCAAGATTAATTCCACTCTTGACAAAACATAGTTTAGTTTTGCCACAAAACATCAAACGGATGTTTTCTAAAGTACAAAATACGAGTGAAATTTTGATTCCTTTGACTTGTTAAGGTTAAATGTGGCTTTATTAAACACTAAAAAGGGCAATGGGTTTAAAGTTTATCTTTGAAATTCAAATCAACTTGACCCAACAGGACCAATAAATGATTCTATGTCCAGAATATTACAGATTAGATTTGATTCTTGACACTTAAAACGTGAGAAGATAATTTTACTGTTTTCTACTCCACAGTTTAGATCACCTAGAAAATTGTCATCCAGCTTCTGGAGCCCCTTGTCTGGCCTCTAAAGTCTTTTTTATGGAAAATGTCTTGTTGAAGGAGACCCACGTATTTTAAAGTGTTATTTTTGTTTGTTCCTCTGTGGAAAAGCAGCTTAAGCTCCACAGATTAATCAATAAAATAAATGCCTGTTATAGTAGGTAGARGGCAATAACCCATAATGCTTTGCAAGTGATGAAATCAAATGTCGGAGATATTGAAATGGCATCATTATCCTGATCAAATTCAGCTTCCCTCGCCGCTCAAAGCAAATCAGCCAACAGCTCAAACTAAAAATCTGTTTGCTTTAGGCGAAAGTCTTTCTTAAACCTGACTCCTCGTAATGGATGAGCGTCCGCTGGTGTCCAAACCTGTTATGTTTCTAATGGCTGCCTGTGGTTAGAAACTGAGGCGTGAATTTCAAATTTGATATTATTTTTTAGAAATCATCACTGGCATTTCTGCATTTATTATCTGTTTTTTTGCTGTTTTTTTGTTTAATGGTTATTTAATGATACAGAATAAAACTCAACTTACAATATTTCATATTGTCTTCATTTATGTATTCATTTTGTGTGTAATATCAGTAACAGTTAGTAAAGTTTTTCTATATTTGTTGTTTTATTTTCTATCATTGCCTCTGTTTCAGATGGTTAATATTACCATCTGATCTTGAATCTATTCTGGAAACTCATTTGTTCTTAGAAAGCAAAGAAACTGTTTAACATTATTTTTTTATCATCATACATTAACCTTAAAGTTTAAACTCAAGGCAAAAAGTATTTTTTCTCTGATGTAAGTTTGCTTTTTATTCTTTTTTTTTTTGATGGAAAATGATAGATTAAAACTCAGGTTCAAGATGTTCAAAGTAAAAATGAAAATGATGAAGAGGTTAGGAGCAGTTCTTAGTGAAATGTGATTTTTGTTTTGTTTTGTTTTGTTMTTAGAACCAGTTAAAAAAAATCAGAAGCAATAGTTTTATTTTTTGACCATTTTTCAGTCACAGTTATGGAAAGAAATAGAAAAGAACCCACCTCCCAAACATCCATCCATCCATTATATTGTATGTGCTTTTCCCCATCTCAAGCAGTAACAATGTGAGAGACAGGGGACATCCTGGACACAAGTCCACCACAYGGACACATAAAGACACATAAGACAAATGACATAAAAACCATTCACCCTCTCACTCACACATATGGACAATTTAGAGTTTCCAGTTAACCTTACATGCATGTTTCTGGTCTGTGAGGAAACCTGGAGAAAACCCACATGTGCACGGTGAGCTCTCCCAAACAAAATTAGTTAAAAATCAAAGAAATCAATTATCGCAGATCAATAAAAACCGACTTTTTCCAGGGTCGAACCACAGCAGCACCGACTGCGTGTTCAATGTTTCGTTTATGAAGTTGTTTSCATTTATCTTGGCCGGCACGCAGGGAAAATGTCACAACCAGCTGCCATCAAAACAAACGTATTAATTACCGAAATGATTTATTCGTTTTGAAAGCTTTGGCATTTCAGCATTTCTCAGCAGCACAGCGGAGAATGTCTCCGAGCAGTTTGGGGTGTTTAATCTCAAATCTCATTACAGTGTAGCTATAAAACTGATGATTAATTCATTCATTCATTAGGATCATCTTCTTTGTGTTTTACCTTTGGCCTCGGTTTTGTTTTTATTAAAATAAACTATTACAAGAAGACTTGCTGTGTCTACAGTAAGGTCAATCAATGGACATAAAGGCTGCCGTGTGATTGGTTTAAATKAATAAACTGCTGGTGAAGTGATTGGGTAAAACAAACACATCTGTTGAGGTGTCCTTGAGTTGGACTTCAGCAGAACAAAATGTTCCTGAAGTGATGTCAGCAGACAAACAATGCAGCAATTTAACATTCGGAAGAAATTTTTGGGGTTTAGATTTATATACAGCGGGTAAAATAAGTATTGAACACGTCAACATTTTTCTCAGTAAATATATTACTAGAGGTGCTAATG
>NW_013952500.1:1636128-1656877 GCF_001266775.1 Austrofundulus limnaeus | reverse complement strand
TGGAGATATAAACAGCTTTTTATAAGGTAAAAATAATAAAACAAGGTCTTTGTCTGCAATGATTAGACATGTTTTTTTATTATTGTCATTAGTGAGTATCTCAATTTCAGCTTAAAGAATTGACAAAATCCTACACACTGTGCCTTTAAAGACCAGAATTCAGCAATAGCTGCTCCTGGTTATACAGTATATGGGTTTCTCCTTAGTAATTCTTCCATGCATTTGCACATTCTTCGTATTCTTCGGTCATTCTGATAACGAACACAAATGACTATATTTTCCTTTCAATTCCTTTATTGAAAGAATACATATTGCAAATCAATTCCTTTTTTAAAAAAAAAAGCCCTTGCATGAATAGATTAAAAACTTGCTAGAAACATGAAGGAGCTTTTCAAACAAAGCAGGCAGAGACTAATAGCTGGGAAGTAAACTTTTATGTTTAAATCTGTAAAAGTAAAAAAAAGTGTTGTTCATCATTTTTCCCGAGGCCCAAGTGGCRGGAGCTTGTGAACGAAACGACGGARGACTCCCYGTGGTTTAATAGTGACAGAGGAGCGTTGCAGCGTTGGCCTCTTCCCACAGACTAACTCAGCACTTGTTCCTCCCCCACTCCTCCGTTTTGGATCGAAACGTTGTAAACTAGGTCGTTAATTGCAGCGTTAACTCAATCAGTGATGACTCGCAGGAGATCAAGTGTGTGTGTGAGTGCTCCCAGGCTTTGTCTTTGTGTTTTGTGTGCATGCACAAGTAATGAGCTTTGGTGCTGAGGTAAAGAGAAAAACAGCCGAGTGTTGCCCGTCCGTGTCAGGGGACTTGATTTGAGGAGTCTTAGCCYCGGTAAACAGACCATTTGGTGGATGGCATTTGAGTCCCGGCATTTTGTGCATRGGTAGTTTATCCCCCCGATGAGGCTGATGCTGATTACCCAGGAGAGTGTTTTTAAGGTCATCGACAATGATGCCATGCTGACCTCATCATTACTGAGAGAAGGTCCTATACAACACTTAATGCATCTCACAGGAGCACTGCTGAAGTACACAGCAAGGGAAAKTTTTGCATTTTTCTGCTTTATAAAAGTCTAAATTTATCATTTTTTTAAACTAGCGTGTTAGAAACAGGCTGTGATGAACACAACTGATATTTAAAACTGGATTACTTGATGCACAGTGCAAGCATTTATGTAAAAAATTAATTATGCTGGCTTTATTGTGTTTTATTAAACTCAAAATAGCTATTTATAGTTGATTTGTACAAGCACATAAAGCAGAAGGAACCTTAAATGTCTCTTCACAATGYTTGTTGAAGTCCTGCAAAAACACAGTGTGAATGCATAATGTTGACATATTTTTGCTGAAGAGTTAAAACGAGCTAATAAAATAAAATAGCTGAACAAACAGATGGATCACATGTTTGTGAAATTATCACGAAAAAGAAAATTTAGCTGAAAAACGTTCAAATTAGCTCAAATGTAGCTAAAATCACTGAAAACAGCTGAAGTTTTCAAAAAGCAGCTGAAAGAAGCATAAAGGTTTTAAATAGCATGACTTACAACTTAACTGACCAAGGTGAAAGAAGCACAGAAAGAAAAGGTCAGAATGATGGCTAAAAAGGCAGGAAAAAAGCTAAAATCAGCTAAATAGAAGTCAAATGAAGCTAAAATTAAATGAGTAAAAAAAAGCTGAAGTAGAACAAAAGGTAAGAAGTACAATAAAGATTTATGAACATGTTGAAATGTTTTAAGGATAATGAAAACAGCTCCATTCATTGTCGATGAAAAGAGCATGACAGGAAAAGCTAAATATCTCAAAAAGCTAAAGTACAAGAAGTCATAGCTGGTATGTCCTGGAGGAGCTGAACGTTTTGATATATAAAACATTGAAACAGCACAAAAGTTTTGGAAAGATAAGTACAGACAAAAAATGATCTCAATAGTGTGAAAGCTTTATAATCATTCACACAATGAATATCTGAGCACTTAACTCAGTGTAACTATGTGGACATGACTGATTGGAATATGCTATTTAACTTTCTTGTCATATTTTTCCATTAATTTTGCCTCTAATTTTTGTTTAAAATTTCATACAATGAATAAAACATTCATACCGAACCTTTTCTTCTCATCATACCTTCCAGTATTCTAAAAACAAGTGACTGGTTTTCCAGTCAGGATCCATTACTCTTTTGTTAAAATGCCTGACTACATTTGTCAGAAGCAACAACTTGCTTTTGATGAATTTTAAAAATATGTTCGAGCCTCTGGCGTAAAAAGAAAGCCGCAGCAGAACAAACAGCTCCAACTTCTATGACTGTGAAGAATACCACTGAGAGTTTCAGCTTTTCATTTTCGTTCGTATTGTTTGCACCGCTTTTATTCCTTCGGCAGTCCATAACGCTCARGTTGTAGTTTTATTTCAAGCAGGTTTTGGGAAACTATTACACAGATTAAATGACAGAATCTACAGGACAGAAAACAAACTATGGTTTATGTCACTCAAAAGGAAAAAGAAGTGAATACTTACCACCCATCAAACTGATTTCTATTGTTTTAGTCCTGTGTTTCTCAGTTCTTCCTTGATGTTGAAAACCCAGCTCTTAAGTGTGTCTTCAGACTCAAGGGATCAGGCTGTTTGCTAGTGAACAGTGCTTGATGAATGTACCAGAAGGGAGGCAAAAGATGATTGAAAAGTCTACTGTCTGTATCTTAATGGGCAATCACTCACTCATAAACCATCTGATCAAAGGAGAAAACTTTTCCTCATTGAATGAGTTTATGTTCTTTTAGAGTTAAACACGTTCAAAAACTTTTTTTTTCCTGGTTGCATTCAGATAAGAATGAATATATTSCTATAGGCTCAATAATCCTTCAGTGACTGTCTGACTGGGCTGTGACTAGTGGGCATACTTCATCAGGAGGAGGTCTTCAGAATGTCCTGCAGTGTTTGCAGTGGTTCCCAATTTGCTGCAGGCGGAGGTGGACAACAAAGWAATGTGCATGGTTAAGAATGCAGTTTTGCAAGTTGTAAACACAGAAATAGGACATAAAACTAGTTGTTTAAAGCCTGAGCYCACACCTTTTTGGTCATTTAATCGCAAATAATCAGAATGCAGTTGGCTGYAATGAAAATGTTGCTTATTTTCTTGTGATTTTTCCAAAATTGTAATTCACTATCTTCAACAATCGCAGCCTGGTATGATACTACCTTTAGACTTTWAGRCACATGTATCCTGRGTGTCAAAATGTGGCCCYCCACAGCATTTTYTGTGGCCTGCAAGAGCTTCAAATACTTATTWTTGTTATATTAGAGTTTGCTGGTTTAAAGTCAGCACTGACCACATCTCCCATAGTGCATGTCAGTTKTGTTACACCAGTAGGTGTTGGTGCAAAAGTAGCCAGCAGCCATGTAAAATCCCCATTTCACAGCATTTTTTCCAACTACTTTTGCTGCAGCCCWYTTGTACTGGGAAGTGGAAATTTCCCACGTACAAGTTGTAAATTTAAACTGGAACACACCCTTCTGTAGGAATTCCCTGTTGGAATGTGGGAGAGTTCAGAATTCAAGATGGCAGCTACTTACCACAACTCATCAGTGAATAAAACTGTTACTTTTACTTTTAATAGTATTTCTGTATTATTTATACCACATTTAGTCAGTCTTACACATATTATTTGTGCTGTGTTTATAAGAGGACGTGTTAAAACACTATTTCCATGCAAGAAATACCAGGTAGAGCTCAGTTATTGTATGTTAGCTGTACTCAGTTGTAGCAATGAGATGAGGAACGTGATGTTTCATGTTTAGTTAAAGGTAAACAAAATGTCAATGCTAACTACAACTGGCTCTTTGAGGGCCACCATAATACTCATGTGGCCCTCGGTGAAAATGAGTTTGACACCCGTTAAGCTAAGTATTTCACACTGACAATAAAAACCAAAACACTGGGTAAAAATTGCTAAAAGCCATCTGAAAGCTATATAGCAAAAGGCTAGCTAAAGTTTTATAAGTATAAAAATAATGTTTTTACAAATGATAACCAGGGTTTGTTGGTCGGATATCTCATAGCTCATACCATCTTCAGCTTCTGCCAACTCCAGCTGTGGTGGTTCCTAACAAGCTCCAACCAACCAGTAACATAAATTCCGTGCTTACTGAGATAATAGTTATTGTGTTTTTACACGTTTGAAAGCCAAAGCCCCTTCCACCACAACAAGCTTCTGCACCAAGCTGACATGTCCAGAACCAAATAGTCTTCCAGCAACTCCTAAAAAAGCAGCAAAATGCAAAAATAAAAAAAATAAAAAAGAACTATTTTCTACATTCAAACCTGACATTACTTTATAGAAGAGAGTAATGATGTTCCAGCAATTATTAACCTTTTTAACATTTATATTTCTAAAGATTCTTGGTGATGTTTCCGTCTGTCAGCGCTCTCTGCTGCATCGCTCCCGTCTCYTTTTTATTTATTATTGCCTGCACTCTCCAAAGACTCCTTTTAGTGCACATGTGAAAGGTGCAGTGGTGCTATCTTTGTCTCGTTCTTCCTAGCTCGTTCCCCCCACTTACTTCACCTCCACCCTCAAGTCTTCTACCCCGCCATCCCCCCTTCCTCTCCTCTCCCTGCAATCTGCCTCCCCTGGCAGTCTTCACCAGCCTGTGCAGCCTTTACTAACTAGCTGTGCACTCCTACTCGTACGGAAATGATGATGAGACAGCAAAACCACCGCAGAGACAATGCAGAGCAGAAAGAGAGGAAGGGAATTGGATAATAGGAAGGAGCTGCGGGGTGGGGGGACGCAACATGTGGAAGAGAGCCATCATTTGTGTTTTTTTATACACTTTTACAACATATATGTCCATCCCAAGGGAGTGCTGTGTCTTTGTGCAGGCCTTTTTTTCTTGTGTCTAGCTCTTTGTTGTCTTTTTTTTTTATTCAGTGCATTTTCTCCGCTTTGCTTCTCAAATCAGAAGCTATTAAATCTATCCCCTTCTCTTTTCTACTTGTCTGTCCATTCTCTTTGTCTTGAGTCACCTTTTATATAACAGCCACCACCTAGAGGGGCTTCTTTTCACCCACACACCCTGATCACTCCATCCTTCCCTTCCCTGTTTTCTCCTCTTGCTCCCTTCTCCTCTCACCCTGTTGCAGATTAGTTTGGAAACGAGCGGTCCTCCTGCTGGGTAGCTGTGGCTAGTCAGGCTGAAGTGCTCCTTCATTTGGTTCAGAAATAATTAGACGAGAAGCAGAAAATTAATCAAAAACTTTATGATCAAACACTGATTTTTTTTAAACGTCACATACCAAATCCAACTTCTGATCGTTCCCAAAGCAAAACAAGCAATTAGGAAGAGTCACTACAGACTCTGACATTCATTTTCTTTACTATTTTACATACTGATAAAATTAATGTTGATGAAATAAATAACTTCAWTTTTTTAATCTAATACTGTTTTAACGTCAGCTTCGGCCACATCTGTCTTGTCATGTTTTCTCAGCTCTTCAGCATGGATTGTTTTTGACTTGTTTGCCTCTGAACAATAATGTGTGTGTCTGTATGTTACCAAAATATCTAATGAATCAATTGAAGAATGTAACRATCTACAACTGATTAGCCGAGACAATCCAACTCAAGATGGCTGCCACAGCCAGCCGACCTTCAAAACTCCACAAATTGCTCTTAACTCTTTCGATTTTACAGATGTTGAGTTAAAGTTTGGTGTAGTTGAGTTGTTTTACGACAGGGGCGGGGCCACACAGGCTTTGGCCCTAACTGAAATCTGATTGGCCCCCTGAATTTCCCCTGTCCTTTACCTGAACGTGATGATGATGATGGYTGCAGTTCCATGTTCAAACACTAGAGGTGCTAATGAGTTATAAGAAGTCTTCTTCTCTTAAGAAGATTTGAACAATCCTGCAGAAAAACTCATTCAGCTGACAAATAATGGCTGGATTTTCTCACACGCTGTGTGTTTGACATTGTTTTATGAAATTGGTAAGGAGAATTTACTGTGCAATATTTTTTAATTAAATTACAGGTGTTTGAGCATGTGTGACTGGTTATATGTATGGCTTACCAAAACTAGGGATTTGTGTGCAAGGATGTAGGACAATTGTTTGGCCTTTCTAGGAATATGGTGACCCCCTTGATGGCCCCTTACTCAGAAAAATCCTAGATCCGCCACTGTTTTACAGCACCTTGAGTGAGACATCTTGCAACATGAGACTGTAGGTTGAGTTATTTTAAAGACTTGACTAAAACACCTTCTACGTTGTCATTTATTAACATAAGATGATCAAATTAAAGAATGTGTTTAATTTATTTGTTGCATTCGCAAGTACCAAAGAAATGTRAGTGATCCTTGAAACTGTTCTTTGTGTTCAGCTTCTCGTCCTCACTACTTCCTCAATCATGACTCCTTTTGTTTTACTCACTTGACTCCTTCTGACTTTTTACACAACCACACCACCACCCCTCGTCTTCTACCACTTTTACTCCCCTCCCTGCTAAATATAGTCCCCTTTGAAGTGTGGATGTCTTGTCTCTTCCCGCAACACTGCAAGACAAAAGTCTGTCATCCAGCCTCCCGAGCAGCGGGGATAGAAGGCGCAGATAAGATTGATGACCACAAAAGAGCTCTGGTTAAGTGTGCTGATGTGCATCAGCCTCTGCGTAAATGCGAAGTAGGGTTTGCAAACAGAGAAGCAAGACAGAGGAGCCAGGGAGAAAAAACTAACTGTGAAACATAAGAAAGGAAAAGGGGCAGTATTATGACATTTCAAGGCTTCATTTCTTTTTAAATTGATTATTCATCTCACCTGGGGAGGGTCTGAACTAAAAAAAAAACATATTTATCTGAGCTTTATGTGCTGATACAATATATGCACCAAAGTGGATAGTCAGAATGTGAATGTGTGACTTTTTTTGAACATATGTAACAGATAATGTGTTAATACAGACACATGGAAGATGAAATGAAGGGGCGATACATACTCAGTGCAATATCTTCCCCTAATGGTGCCAAGTTGTCATTACAGCTTGGAGCTGGTTACACATCAGTGAAGCTGAGGACAATTCCTATCTCATCAGCTCACCTGCAGGAGCCTTTGTAATGACTTTTACTCAGTCTAATTACAGATTGTGTAATTTACATAATAGGTATACTTAGTATTATAAACAGTGTAGGGAACAGCATGGCTGCTGCAATCACATCTCCCTCTCAGTTCCTCTGTTGCCATCATGTGCATCACATGCATACATGTGCTTGTCCATAGAGTGGATCTTCTTACCTGCTAACAGCCTGTTCAATCATCTGTAATGGCTCCCAGAGGAAATTTGATAAATACTGTGTGCAGACCAGTTCCCCCAGAAGCCAGAGCATACATCGTCGCTTGACAGGATTTCCTGCTACATCAATGACCCAGACAGGCTCGAGGGGGGAAAACACACAGGAGTGGAGATTATCATTCTCAACATGGCTCTCATCGTGAGGCGTTAAAGTGAGAAAATGTGTGTTTCGGGAGTAAGATGCTACAGTTCTGTCAGAGGGAAAGGAAATAAAGAAACAAGAGTGTAGCTGTTTGGATTGATTTTATGTTTTGCAGAGGTGTAATTAGCTGCCAGTCTGCCAGTTTGTTGATGAGCAGAAAATCAATGAATATTTTAATAATAAAGCTGTTGCTCAACTATTTCCTCTTTCTTATTGTGAGGAGTGTCTTTTGTTTATTGTAGTAGGATAATAAAAATTACTGAGATTGAATGTTTTTTCCATTTTATTAAACTTTTTTTTAACAATTTTGTTGAAAACAAAAACTTATTAGCAACTTCAAAACCTGAAAAGTGTTCARTGTACATTTTAGTGACTTTACTGGAACCTGCACGTCTTACATTTGCATCTAAAGTAAAACTATTCAATTCAATAAAACTTTGTTTATCCCTGTGGGGCAATTTAAAAAGGCACAGTGGAGCAGCACAAACATAAACACATTACAAACAAGAACTAATATGAAATAAATAAAAAAATAAATTAAAACACCCCATAAAAAATAAAAAATCATCCAGAAAGAGTAATAAATTTAGTGTTTGAGTACACACTATGCATATATAAACTGTCATGCTCCGTAATACTGCTACAATCGTGGCGTTGTATTCATTTAGATCCTGTTTTATTAATATATGACTCAGCATTCCCACAGTTTGATTGAATTCTTTGTTCATTTTAACCCCAGGCTTCGGAGGGAGGGCTACACCGTGCAGGTCAGTGTCAACGACTACCTGGACATCTACTGCCCGCACTACAACAGCAGTCAGCGCGGGACGCTGGAGCGCGTCGTCGCCGAGCAGTACATCCTCTACATGGTCAACTACCGCGGCTACTACACCTGCGACCCCCAGCTGGGCTTCAAGCGCTGGGAGTGCAARCGGCCCCACGCGCCCCACGCGCCCATCAAGTTTTCGGAGAAGTTCCAGCGCTACAGCGCCTTCTCTCTGGGCTACGAGTTCAACGTGGGCCAGGAGTACTACTACATCTGTGAGTCATGGTGTTGTCTGTTGTTACTAACAGGTTGTAGTTTAAAAGTGAGCACCTCCTGAGCGTGATTGAATAAATAACCAAKGTTTGCATCACTTTTAAATCCGATAGGTGAACGACATTTGACCCTTTCAGCTTGTCGTAATACATTACGGAAGTTCATTTGAGGACAGTGTTGCAGTTTTTATAGCTGATAGCTGATGAGCCTGCGGCCTGCAGAGGGCACAAGGTTAACATGTGCATGTGTGTGTTTTCTGTCTTTTAGCCACACCCATCCATCACCACGGCCACAGCTGCCTGAGACTGAGGATCTTCGTCTGCTGCTCCACTGGTGAGGCTTCACATCCACTCATGTTAGGATGGAAGGAAAGATGCAGACAGTGACAAATACAATTTAATAAAATCTGAGAGTTTGGGCTTAGAGAATGATGATGCAGTTTTCTTCCTTCGGAGCTGCGCATTGAAAGTGACAGCCTAATGTTGTTTTCTGTCTCAGTTTTATTACAGTAATGCTCTTTGTCTGTGTAGAAAAGACTTATATATAAAATAAAATAAAATAAAAACTAGATTCGTTTGCAAGATGTTGCTCCTCTTCTCTGTCACTCTTCCCAGCTTTCTTCTCAACCACCTCTTCTGTTTATACTTCTCTTTTTTTGCTTCCTCCCTGATGCCTGCTGCTCTGTATAGTGTGCATGTTATTTTTACCCTGGTAGCCTCACTTCCCCCCCACACACACACATCCCCCTCCAGGCCTTTGATCAGGCAGCACAGCGGTGAAAGCCCCCCCTCTCCCTTAACCTTGTCAGTCCTAATACATCCCACACTCAGGCCGAAGTCAGGCCCCGTGTACAGATCACCTCAACACATCCATGTGTCGCTGCTAATCTATCCACACATCCAGCATCTGTGTTTGTGTGTTTTCAGCATGGTTGTCTGGCTGTATTTTTTCATTTTAATGAGCGTACATGCATTGTGTAGCACACTGCCTCTGAGTCGTTTTTAAAGGGTGCTACGAAAAGCACTATTGACTTTAGCTGCCCTTCTGTAAGCTCCACCCTGACTCTACGAGGCTTCAGGATAAGACAGACATGCAACACTGTGTTTCTGTTCTGTTTCTAGTATTTTGTGCAACAAACATGACCAGTGCATGCGAATGCCAACAAACCACACGTATCATTCAGCTCTGAGACTGAATCTAATTCCACGTCTAGACAAACAGCGAGTGTAATAATGATTTCTGTCCCCCAGTTCTGCAATAAGTGCTTTTAATCCTCAGGTTGGAGTCTGGATTAAGTTTTTTTCTCTCTGAGGCAGGCACAATTTAACTCCAACACACTGAACTATATGGATGAATACAATTTAATAATGCCTAATATGCTAATCGTATAATAATTCCCCCCCACCCATTTCTTTGTCTCATTCTCACCCTTTGTCTTTTCATGTAATTGTTTCTCTTCTCTGTTTTCCTCCTCCCTCCTCTCTCCATCTGTCTGTCTTTGTGTGTTTGCGTTGCGCTCAGCCTCCCAGGCAGATGACGACTCCAGTCAGACTTCTCCCGACTACACAGTCAGGCCAAACATCAAGATACACAACATTGGTGAGTGACTCTCAGATGATGGAAATAAACAAGTTCCTTGATTTGTGTACAAATCATTTCAGAAAGGATTGGGTTTCTGGATTTGGTTCATGTTATTTTGGCTAAAAGCAGTCCTCAAAACATAACTGAGTGAAACTTTTTTTGCTCCTAAGACCTGAAAAATACTTGCAAAACCATGGTTGAAAAGAAACCAGCAGTCCTGTAATATGTGTAGATATTTCTGTAATAAAACTGACCATTCATGTTCTTAATATCAGCTTAAAGAGATCCCCAATTAGTTGCAACATTAGAATTTATTTGATAAACATTTATTTTAACTGTAAAATAAAGACTGTAAAAATACTGTAGGCTGTTTAGTTTTGTAAATTTTTAAAAATATATTTTAACACGGACGGAGCCATTTTATTTACACACAAAGCATTCATGACGTTGAAGGTTAATCTTGGACAATATCTGACGATCGGCTCTTTTAAATGAAACCAGAGAGCGTTGACAGAGAGGAGAAGGTAGAAATGATTCAGCCTGTAACTGAAAATATGGATGGAGGACAACAGAGCTGCTTCATGGAAGAAGAACCTCAGCTTAGCCTGTTAGCCTTTGCGCTAGGGGTTCTTCTTCCATGAAGCTAAACTGTTGTCCTCCATCCATATTTTCAGTTACAGGCTGAGTCATTTCTACCTTCTCCTCTCTGTCAACGCTCTCTGGTTTCATTTAAAAGAGCCGATCGTCAGATATTGTCCAAGATTAACCTTCAGGGTGGATATAGCTTGCTAGCAGCCTCGCACCGAGGACCTATCCACGTCATTATTTACCCAGAATGCTTTCCGTGTAAATAAAATGGCCCCGTCCGTGTAATATATTTTTAAACTTTTAGTTTAAAAATGATAAAAACTAAACAGCCTACAGTATTTTTTACAGTCTTTATTTTACAGTTAAAATATATGTTTATCAAATAAAGTCAATGTTTCAACTAATCAAGGATCCCTTTAAAAAGCCAAAGCACCCACCTCTAACTGTAGACCAATCCACAGTGCACTGGCCCTTTCTAGCAGGGTCCACAAGATAGTGGTCCCATGTAGCTCATACTGCCTGACCTGCTTTACAAGTAGTGTGGTCACTCTGTTGGTTACTTGGTCACAAACACTCAAAGTTCAGTGAGACTGGAATGTAAAATAACAGTTTTTCTTACAGTTTTGAGTCACCAAGTCTGGTTCAAGGGCTATGCCTTGGTATTCCTAATCCAGGCAAGGTGTCATGGTCCATAGGTCTTATAGTCAATGCAATTGAATCCCTCTCCTAGACCTAGACCCAGACTCTGACCCGATCCCTGGAGCAAACTGCCCCATACAACATAGTCTCTGGGGTCTTGGGAGGCTTAGACCTTGGAAGTACTGGAAGCGACATGTTGTGTATAAGAATCTATGTGACCTAACTGTAGTTCAACCCTCAATGGTTAGTGACTGAAAGAATGAGATCACAAATWCAAGCAGCCAAAATGAGCTTCCTCTGCAGAGCAGCTGAACTCAAGCATAAAAAGGAAATGTTGACCTCTAGGGTTTGAAAGCAAGGAGTAAATCTGCTGCTCCTCTGCATCGAAAAGAGCCAGCTGGGATGGATGGGGCGTCTCGCAAAGACGTCTACTGGATGCAGACCCAGAATTTGTTCGATCTACACTTTACTAATCTCTTTTTGTTTGTTTCAAAAATAATCTCCATCCACATTCTGCAAATGTTACACCATGTCAGTGGTGATCCTGTTTTTGTCTTAATGTTTATTTTAATTTAATAAAATCAAACGGAAAAAGAGCAAATACCAAACAAAATCAATATTTTACCACATTAAATATAGGTAATAGATTTCACCATTTTTCATAGTCCTTATTCTTGGTGTTATAGTGATCCTTCCTATTGGTTATGATAACATAATAATTACAATAAATGATGCAACTGGACTGAGCCAAGCCTCTGAAACGGGATTAGCCTCAATTCTGATCTTGTTACAATGTTCATTTGTCAGTGTCATTATAAGATTAATTGTTTCCTCCATCAGCTGCATTAATCCAGTCCTGATCCCGCACACAATTCTCTGACCTCACATTGTGTTATAGGAGAATGATGCTAATGAGTCACACACAGTGAGGCATACAGATTACTTTATTTGCGGACACACATACACAGACAAAAAAAATAGATTCATGATTATTGGATTCAGCTCAAAGCAACGCACYGCTACGTAAAACCTTCCCTTTTCATCTTGCAAAAGCCCACAAGGTCAGCGGAGGTCTTGTAAGAAATGAAAGGTCCGTGTTTACTCAAGAAGCTAGCAAGTCAGCGAACGAGTCAATTGTGCAGCTGAATGGTTACATAAACRCTCTATTTTCTTTTGTCTTTTTTCCATTCCTATCTCAAACAAAAGCCTCTTGCCGGGAATCATTTAGCATGCTTGTTTCTTGGAGCTGAAGGCAGCCTGTGACAAGGACTGAAAGAGTGTGACCTGCCCAAGATGGAAYCTGAGACCAACAGGGATGAATAAAAAAAATGGGGGTTTCAGCCGTAAGCATCATGGTTAGAGAGAAAAAAAAAGAGAAAAGAAAATGATTGGGTGAGCGGCAGAGAGAGGAAACAGAGGCAGCAGGAAAGAGAATGAGATGAAGAGAGGAGGATAAAACTAGCGTGGGGGGGCAGGAAAAGAGTAGAGCAGGGAGAAGGAGCGGAGTAAAAAAAAGAGAAGAGGAATCTCAGTGGTGGGCGAATTGCTCAGCAGTAACTCAGGCTCCAGCTTACGTAGAATTTAATATAAAAAAACACACACTGGCAGGAAATCATAAAAAATCATAGCCTCTAGCGGAGTGATGCATTTTGCTGAATACATTTGGAGGCGTAATAAGATTTACGCACAAGCACGGAAACACACAGCTTTAAAACAACCACGGATGGCTCCCCTGACCGCTGGCCACCCACCGCCTGACTCAGCCTCAGGACCAGACCGGCCCACGGACTGGCTGGGCATCAACACAGCTCTGCATTTCTTCTCATTATATGTTTACATATGTTTTTATTATTAGCTGCCGAGCTTCTGGGTCACGTTTTCCTGATTTAACACATCCTTTTTAGGAGGAACACCTTTTTGTTACAAGTTGGTGCGTTCTCACTGATAATGTTTGATATCTGACAATACTAGATTTAAAGCTACACTCAAAAAATGTTTTGTTGGCTTAACTCAAAAAATGTCACTAATATTTAAACTAATTAAATAAATCCAACATGAAATTTTAGTTTCTGCTAACTGAACATGATTTACTTTGATTTCATAAAGCATAATTAAGCTGAAGCAACCTAATATTAATTTATATTTTTTGGTAATATTAAGTTGACAAAATACATTAGTTGAGTTACTCTAACTTAGTCTTTTATATATAATCATAAATATCCATGTAGTTTCATTTTAAAGTCCCTAAAATAACTTTTCATGTTCTACCTTTTTTGTTGTTGATGGCAAAAGTATTTATTGAATGTATTTAAATATTTAAGTTAAGGAGGTTTTTTTGTGGCTCTGTCATAAAAAAAAATCGCCAACTCACTAAAACGTCTACATGCAGACAACTTAATGTTTTATGCTGAAAAGGTATTTTRATGTCATTGAGGTATGGTCATTGTTTGTGTAGGCAAAACCCATCTTAAATTGGGTTGATTRAAAAAGTGTATAAAGATATACATATTTGTACTATGAGTGTCTACTACAGGTTTAAACAATGTGTTGTTTTTTGTAAATTGCAAAAGCACATCATCATGTTTTTGTCTTCTGCTTTGGTCTCTTTAAGCCCCCTCCTACTACATCACCCGATTTGGTCTTTTTTTCTAGTCAGAAATGACAAACCAGCAGGTTTTCTTAGCTTCTGTCTCAGATAAGTAAAAGAACAAACTCTACAAAGAAGATTACTTCAGTAAGTTRAACAGCAACATCTTGTGTTGGAAGGAACATCTTATTTCATCGTGACCTTTGTGAAGAACTTTTTGTGCACAAGATGTGAAACAGCACATGAAAGGAAGAAAAGCAAATATTAGCCTCACACAGTCAGATCACTTTACTCGGAAAAGAAAATGAAGAGGAACAATAAAAAAGGTGAAAAAGTATAGTATTTACAGTCTGGAAGAGAGTTTTTTTATGAAACAGACAACTCTTTGCTTTTTACCAGCCTGGCAGTTGGTTTGATTGCCTTTCTTACCCAATTAAAGAAAAGTTTTTCCACAACTCTACAATTATTATTGATGAATCCACCACAAAACACAAACAACAATGATMGATTATGAAATGATTAGATTAGCTATTTTACCTTCTGAGCCCTCTGCAACTCAGTTTATTGTGATTATAGCTGTTTTTAAACGAACTATGAACAGTGGACGCCGTTTTGAAAGGAAACAGCTTCTGTTTCACTTCTTACCACTTTAATTAAGTATCTAGCTTTGTTTTTGTAAAAGCTAAAGCAATGGTTGTTGGTCTGCAAGAGAAAACGTGAGAACAACTTTGATTTAATTTGTCTTTTTGCATCTGTATGGGGGCAGATTTTTGAAAATCTGTTGCACCGAGCAAGAAAAAGATGTGTAATTTATGCAAACTGTAAACTCAGTGACCAGAAGAGCTGAAGTTGCTCAGTCTCATTTATGGCAATCTAACAATAGACTGAGGCTGGACAAAGCTAACATGTTACTTTATTTATTCAGCCTCATGTTAGCCTTTTTTGGGAGCAATCTGATAACTAAAGTCTGAAAGTCAGGTCAAAACAGACAGTTGGCTCGTCTTCACGATCCATTTAAATCACTAACCTGCTTGAAGTTTAACTGAATCCTGGGTCTTCCACTAGTTAATAGGTGCAATAGCAGCACTTTCTGAGTTATGTCATGCTGTTTACGGCTCACTGTAGATCCGCAATCACTATGTTTGTAGCATGGTGTGAGGATTTATCAGAGCAGACAACCTTTTCCTTCACTTATCGACAGTCTGGAGCCGGTGTTTCTTATCTAACTGTAAACGCCTCGGGTGGTTTAGCTGCGGACACCGGCGCTGCCCTGCGTGTCTTCTGTTGTTCTTACCCTACATAGACAGGAATATAACCGGAAATTGATTGGTGGATCCAAAAATTTGCTCTGTGGAATTCAGAGCCATGCTGCGGACCTTTTGATACCTCGTTGCAGCCTGAGGCGTCCTCCCTTCCCACACGTTCATTTTCAGAGACAAGCTTTCCTTTAAAAGAGTTTTGAGGGGAAGTTTGTTGTAGAGATTCTACCTGCAAACGAGTCTGGAAGAATTAGTTCACATTAAAACGTAAAGGTGTGCAGGCATCTTCTCTTATTCTGGCCTCCGAATCTGCAAACATGCTTTGTTGTGATGATCCTGCTGTGGCTCCTCTGAGGCAGCACAAGTTTCATTTCTCCTTCCTGTCTTAAAGAGGACACATCATGAAAGATCCACTTTTTTAGTCATTAAATACATTTTGTTGTGCACTTGGAGTCTCTAGGAGTGCAGAAATTTTGAATTGAGTCTCTCCCGGTGCAACATTGATTTCTTTTTATTTAGTTTGGGTCGTACTTTTCAACCCATTCAGTGTTCTCTCTTTTCTATGACATTTCTGAACCGTTACGTCAAATTATTTGAGACGTAACCAACTACGGCTAGGTCAGGTTTTGGCTCCAACATGTAAAACTGGATGGAAAAGTCTTCCACTGTTGACATATTTTAATTCATTTGTAAATAAAAAAGTTTCTGAGCTGCTGTATAGTAGGGGTGGGCGTATTGATCTAATTATCGATAATATTGATACCGAGATTAATATCAGTATTGGCTTGATTTTCGCGTGATGAGATTGATTCTTTTGTTTACTCCTTATTTGACTTTATTTTTCACAAACCGAAACCAAAATCCCTAGTGTCACCCACTCCTACTGTGTAGTTGCAGCACATCAAATTAGTGGACCGGTCTGGAWGCTGGAGGGGGGCGGGGCTTGTTTGGATTTAAAGGGATACATGATTATTTGCAACATTAAACATTTTTTATAAACATGCATTTTTAACTGTAAAATAAAGACTAAAAATGCTGTAGGCTGTTCAGTCATGTAAACTTTTAAAAATACAGTATATTTTAACACAGATGGAGCCATTTCATTTACACGCAAAGCATTCTGGGTAAATGATGACGTGGATAGGTCCTCAGTGTGAGCGAGCAATATCCACCTTGAAGGTTAACCTTGGACAATATCTGATGATCGACTCTTTTAAATGAAACCAGAGAGCGTTGACAGAGAGGAGAAGGTAGAAATGACTCAGRCTGVAACTGAAAATYTYGATGGAGGACAACAGAGCTGCTTCATGGAAGAAGAACCTCAGCTTAGCCTGTTAGCTTTAGCGRRAGRGRCGACYTCATCATTWARCCAGAYTGCTTTGCGTGTAAATAAAATGGCTCAGACTGTGTAATATATATTTTAAAATTTAGTCTAAAAATGATAAAAACTAAACATCCTATAGTATTTGTACAGTCTTTATTTACAGTTGAAATTAATATTTGTCAAATAAAGTCTAATGTTACAGCGTCGAAATGAGTTGATCTGAGACGCACCTTAGAAAAGAGGTGAAYGTGGGGCTTGTGGAGTTGCTGCCMRTAAAGATAATTTTGAAGCCTTATATTTACAGAGATTTGTTTCCTTTTTTGTTTTCCTAGACTCTTTCTAGTAAAAAAAAGAGGGTGAGGGAGACAATCGGAGCTGTACTAATAAAATCTATTTGGTTCCATTTTATCTATTTTCAAATATTGTTGATATAATGGGAAGCATCAGGTCAAGAATAAGGATAATGATTCTATAATTCTGAAAATTACAAAATGTGCTGCAGCTCTTTCCATCTTCCCCTCAAGCTAATGTTCAGTTTTGTCAAATCAGTGGTAAGGACACAGTAATTTGGTTTGATTGAAATCCCTTCAGGACAAAAACATCATTAGTGTAAAAAAAAGAAAGAAACATTTCAGAAATCACTGTGTTTTTTAATTCTTTCTCCCACAGGGGCAAGGCCATATGTAGCTGATGATAATTGGTGGTTTGTTGAWAATTGCACAACGTCTCTTTTCTGCATATTTTAAAGCACAATTTGCATGCGTTACACACTCCCTTGATAAATTCTTAATATATTAATGGTTTATTTTGTTCTGTGGGTCTTTTTCTCCCCCACTCTCTACAGATGAGTTTAACCCCGAAGTTCCCAAGCTGGAGAAAAGCGTGAGTGGCAGCAGCCCATCCCGCGACCGCCTTCTTCTCACTGTGGCCATGCTGCTCGTGTCCGCCGTCCTTTTGTCCTAGCGACCGTCACGGAGTGGTGACTGCCTCGTCCAAAGGGCTTTGCAATCCACCAAGTTTTCGATGAGGTGAAAGTTCAAGGAGTTTGAGGAGTTCGACTCGAGTGCAACAGATACAACTCGAAGACAAAGAGGAAAAAGAAATAAATTTTAAAAAAGAGGCCTTTTCGCTGTCGTCAACACCTGCGCGTGCTGACTGTTGCTGGACGTCGTTATCACGACGTGTCATGCAGGTGTGGTGACCACGCAGACATCYCAACCAACATTCAGAGTCAGACTTTGGTGCTGCTCCCCCGACTGATATGAACCCCGATCTTCACACTCTTTTTGTAGCATGGATAGATAAAAAAAACACTTTGTCACCTGATGAAAGCAAAGATTTTGTAAGGTCGAGCTTTGAAGAAGATGGCAGCTCTGAACTCTGCAGTGGATTCTTTTTTTTTTTCTCCCCATTTTTTTAAAGGACCCAGCATGGCGACACATTAAACCCAACTTTGATGTAAAAGTAAGATGGACTCTGGAACTGTACCGGGGCATCTACATAATGAGGGAATAATAAGAACTGCTGCCATTGTCCGGGACATTGTAGAATGTTTTCACACTGGTGTGTGGTAGCTGCTGGTAATAAAAGCCCAAGAAAAAGGGTAATAATTTGTATCTGTGGGCCTTTCAATAATCCATTTTCTCCAGACATCAAAAATACCCCTGGCTTTGTGATAGCTGCTTTCCTTAGAGGGTAGTGAGTGCCCTCTCAGAACTAGTCTTTTGTCTGCATTTCCTGCCTTCACACTGTAACAACCCTAGAAAAATACAGACCCTGGACTAGTAATTTGACGGCACTTAGACGCAGTAGACGTGTGTTTTGTTCCAGTGCATTTACCTTTGTAGATTTTTCCAGATGTCAAACTTCTTAAGAAGAAAAAAAAAAAAAGAAAAAAGACAACAGTACTGCTCGCAGCAATCAGCAGTCATTCAAATACGCCTCTAATTTGCGATTGTTCAAAACCTCCGTCAGCAGCAAAGTACCCCCACTCCACCACCATGTTCTTTAAAAAAAATACTCAGACAACCATGTCTGTTCCTTATTTCCATTTCGCAGGTCCGCAGCCAATCAGGGCTGATGGCCGTCGCAGCAGTCACCGTTACCATGGATAAGACCCCATACAGTCGCCAAAGTGCGGCAGGTGCCTGAGGAGAAATTATGCTTTGAGTCTCAAAGTAACGCTGCCGCCATTTTGTTAAAAAGTTCCAAAAAATATAAAAAATAATAAAATAAAAAAGAAACTAATAAAAACAAACACGCGTGAATGTGAAAAACAACGAGTTCACTTTTTTTATATCGTAACCCGACACATTGTAGGCAAGCGTTAATTAAAATACAATGTTGTGCTTTCTAATTTATTTTCCAATGTTTTTTTATTTAAACATTAAAAGTATTTATCTACCTTATTTATTATTGTGCATTCGTAGGCCTTTGCTCTATAAGCTATTGTGCCATTATTTTTTAAATATTTCTTTTCCAAACGGTGGAGTTTTTACRGCAGCATTTCGCTCGTTTAGACAAYTAGAAGTGATTCAGCTCGTCACGAGGAGGTGGTTGTTCTGACCAYTCAGAAGGGAGATACAGTCAGTGACCACAGACATGTAAAAGATAATAATGTTGATGAACCACAAATAAAGCTGGTGTAGTTGGGCAAAACCAGGAAGTCTGCACTGTAATGTATATATGCTGGTTATGGAATGTGTATGGGTGTGCACAAAAAACAAAAAGAGTGTTTTTATGAGTGTGTGTGTTTGTTGGAGTGAACGAGTACATGTGTGTGTGGGAAGTATTTGTCCGCGCTTTTCAAGTTTGTGGCATTTAGAGAATTTTTGTACTCGTTATGGAGGCATTTGTAGAATCTGAATATGCAAGAGTGAACGAGAGAATGTGCTCTTCTGTCATGTTTGTTTTTGTTTTTTTGTTTTTTTTTTTAAGAAAAGGGGGATCGGAGGTGAGAACAATAAGCATTTACCAATATTTAAGAGAACCACAAGATGTGTTTACCTTTGACATGAATGAATAAACTGTAAATTAAACCAAGAATGATTAAAACGATGCCAATTAAAATCTTTTTGCAACTTTGCTTTGGCGTGCTTCTTTCACAATTTTTCACTCGTCTTCATCGGCTCTTCTTAATTTTTTTCTTTATCTGAACAGAACACGCTTACCTGTAAGGCAAGAAAGTAAACATTCATGATTGCTAATCTGTTTTGTACTAAATACTTGGCTGAAATTTGATTTATAAATAAATAAAAAGCCTGGAAAGGAAAATCTCTGCGTGATCGTTTGAAGACCTATTTGCAACTTAGTGGGAGACCAAAATTCTTGTGATTAAAAAAATTACATCAAATTGAAACTACACCATGTTTTGTCAAATTCTTGCCATAATCAGTCAAAAAGCTTTCCTGAAAATTATCAAAAGGGGTCTAGCTTCTTTCTAAAATCACCTCGGAACGTTTTTTAAACTTAAATCCCAGTTGTAATGTAGGGCAACTGGTGCTGATTTTATAACCAAATGTTTTTTCTCTTATTTAAACATCAACATTTTTACCTTTGTGTCAAACTGTAAATGTCGTAGTGTCAGAATATAACTTCAAAATAAAAAAAGTCATCACAAATTCTTATGTGACCAAAAATTTAATTATCAAACACAATTTGCCTTAAAGACATAATTTTATGTTATACAATAATAATGAAATCAATCCATTCATTTTTGGAGCAGATTCATGTTTTAAGCAGTTATAATTGATCATTAATTGATTCATGAGTCGACTTTTTTGGAGGGAGGTCGATTATCTTCACAGAATTTCAAGGCAAACATTTATGTTTTGTCTACTTAGAGATGCTGTCTGCCATGAAGGATTTCATCATAAATCACCACTACAACACGTTGCACAAAGCTAAATATAAAAAGTTTACTGAAGTCACAATCACATTTTTACCAGAACCCCAACAATGCAGGAGTCTGCACTCAATGCATTTTATGATGTTGCACTTAGTGTGTGTTTGTCTCAGATATTTTGTATTAATTTTTATTCAACAAGAGTATTCAACAAATACTATTATACATGCATTTGAGCATGAAATAGGCTATGTTGCTGCACTTTTTGTTGACTTAATAAACATATAGAGTGGGTAAAATAAGTATTGAACACGTAAACATTTTTCTCAGTAAATATATTACTAGAGGTGCTAATGACATGAAATTTTCACCAGATGTCGGTAACAACCCAAGTGATCCATACA
>NW_013952500.1:1630975-1636118 GCF_001266775.1 Austrofundulus limnaeus | reverse complement strand
ACATACATACACATACATATACACATAAACATACATATATACACATAAAATATATACACATACATACATACATACATACATACATACACATACATATACACATAAACATACATATATACACATAAAATATATACACATACATACATACATACATACATACATACACATACATATACACATAAACATACATATATACACATAAAATATATACACATACATACATACATACATACATACATACACATACATATACACATAAACATACATATATACACATAAAATATATACACATACATACATACATACATACATACATACACATACATATACACATAAACATACATATATACACATAAAATATATACACATACATACATACATACATACGTACATACACATACATATACACATAAACATACATACATGCATACAAATATATATACACATACATATACCAATATATATATACACACATACATACACACACATACGCATACATATACATACACATACATATACATACACATACACCTACATACATATACATACATACCTACATATACATACATACATACAAATACATACATACACACATACATACCCATACATGTACGTGTATGCCCATATACATACGTGCACACATACATACACATACACATATGCACATATCCTTCCGTCAGTGCCCGAATAGAAAACCCAGGATGTAAACACCTGTTTGTGTGCGGTTGTGATCATGCATGGATCTCTCCCGTGGAATGTTTCAAAGTGAGTGTGGGGGGGACCACAGATGCGACTCGCAAAGCCGGAAGCCGACATAAGGGAGACCAGTGCCAAAGACCCTGAGAGGGACCCCAAGCACGCAGCCCCTAGGGACACCCGCGTCGGAAGGGGCGCCCACCCACCCCCCAAAGAGGACCACCGGAGAGAACCGGATGAGCCCCACCAGCGAACACATACAGCAACCCCTGGGGCCAGCAGTGGTGAACTCACAGGCCCCGCCGGTACCCATCCCTCCTTACTTACTATAGGTTGTCCATTCCTGACCTATATCACACATGATTTGTTAGCATAGTGTGTGTGAATGACTGTCAACTATCATAGCAAATTTGGCTTGTAGAGGTACTGTATATAAATTACTTAAAATAAACTAAGTAAAAGTAAAAAATACCTTAACAGAAAAGGACTTTGGTAAAAAAAAATTCACTGATAAGAAAAGAACTTCAGTGAAAGTCATGAAATAGTAATCAGAAAAGTAAAAGTATTTTGGTTTGAGTAAATTGCTTTATTTACTCAACTCAGTTTACTGGAACCAGTCAACATAACTTGGCTAAGCAAATTCAACACTTAAACAGCTTTTTTCAGGAGTTCCATATTTAAATTTGTGAAACGTAACTAACTGTTTAAAGTAAAAAAGGTAAAGTATCAACTTTATGTTTTGAATGTAAAGAAATAAAAGTAAAAGTCATGATTAAAATATACTTGGTAAAATAACAGATTCTCAATGAAAATACTTAAGTATTGTAAGTGTACTTACACCTCTGTATATTTGGAAGATTTACTGAGTTGTAGTAATGTTTGTGTAAGCTGAAGTTCATTAGCTGTGAAGTATTTTGCTAAAAGTACAGATAAATGAACATAAACATAAGTAAAACCTTTATTGCTCTGTCTGTGCCTTTAGTGGTGGACAATAACAAAGATGCAGTGATATGTGCTCACAAATATAAAAACCTAATTAAAAAACAACAAAATTTTCTTTTCTCATTTGCTTTTCAGATCTTCTGTAATCCATCTCACACAGACTCGCATACCTTTGATTTTCTCCCTAAAGGTAATCTTTTCTCTTTTTCTCTGCTTCCCTTGAAGACATAGTGTCTATGATGTAAACATTTGTGTTGAACATAAAACATTTTTACAGCTTCTCGCTTCTGTTCGACAAACACTCCGATCATAAAATATAATCACAGAGTGGAGTGTGGGGGTAAAGTCACCGCTCCATCTTCCCCACATTCTCTCTGTTTCTAAACAAAAAAATAAAAAATAAGAAAATAAGAAAAAAAACCCTCCAAGCTATTCATGTCTCCACAGATTTGCCTCTTCTTTTCCCTTTGCCCTTGTCGGCTTCTTTCCTTCTAATCTTCCTACACAGAACAGAAAGAAGCTGACATTTGTATGGGACATGTCTCAGATGCACTAATGTCCATGTCAGAAAAGGACGGGGAAGGGGGGGGGGGTGAGACTTTCACTTTGATGTCCCCCATCAGTCCTGAAATCACTTGAYAAAGCAAAAAGAAGCTGATTCTTTGGTCTCTTTGCATTTTCCCCAAACAAAACGTGGATTTATTTTAAGCTAGAGCCAATTTTGTATGAATCTGATTGTAGATGTGCCTGATATAATATCCCACTCAAACACATTTAGTAATATTCAGATGTAGCGTTCACTCTGTCACTTCTCTGTTTTTTTATTTTCCATACATTTATGCAATCTACTTCTGCATACTTTGTGCTATTTTAGCCATTTGTTCAGCTCATTCAGGAAATAAGTGCTTTGATTTTTYGTTTTCATAACTTCCATACTTTTCAAAATATCTAACTTCATTTTCAAGTATTTTCCACATTAGGATTAATTTCTTATTACACTTATTAAAATCTGCTCCAACATAGTTGCTCTATTTTTTTATGCTAATATGCAATAGGCTACATTCTATAGGTTTTAGCATTTAATTAGCCTTTTGTTATTATATAGGCTTTCAGCTTCATTCTGCTACTTTTGGCTTTTAATTATCATTTGTTACTATATAGGCTTTTAGCTACATTCTGCACTTTTAGCTTTTAACTAGCCTTTTGTTACTATACAGGCTTTTAGCTACATTTTGTTTTAGCTTTTAACTATCCTTTTGTTATAGGCTTTTAGCTACATTCTGCACTTTTAACTTTTAATTATCCTTTTGTTACTATATAGGCTTTCAGCTTCATTCTGCTACTTTTGGCTTTTAATTATCATTTGTTACTATATAGGCTTTTAGCTAAATTCTGTTTCTTTTAGCTTTTAACTATCCTTTTGTTACTATACAGGCTTTTAGCTACATTCTGTTTTAGCTTTTAACTAGCCTTTCTTACTATACAGGCTTTTAGCTACATTTTGTTTTAGCTTTTAATTATCCTTTTGTTATAGGCTTTTAGCTACATTCTGCTACTTTTAGCTTTTAACTAGCCTTTTGTTACTATACAGGCTTTTAGCTACATTTTGTTTTAGCTTTTAACTATCCTTTTGTTACTATATAGGCTTTTAGCTATATTTTGTTTCTTTTAGCTTTTAACTAGCCTTTTGTTACCACAGGCTTTTAGCTACATTTTGTTTTAGCTTTTAATTATCCTTTGGTTATAGGCTTTTAGCTACATTCTGCACTTTTAACTTTTAATTATCCTTTTGTTACTGTATAGGCTTTTAGCTAAATTCTGTTTCTTTTAGCTTTTAACTTATAACTTTCCTTTTTTTAAGTTTAACTTTGAAAGATGTATGGATCTGCTCGCTATTAAAAAACAAAGTACTTAACTTAACTGGAGCATCTTGATATTTCTCTAATTAAACAGACACAATTGCTCTGTCTGATGTTGAACAGCAGAAGACATTCCATTAGCAAGGAGCTGACCCCTCATCTGTTTGGAGGCACGTTATCGTTTTCTGAATCATTTATTGTGAGTTAAGCCATATGCAGCAGGGGCAGGTCTGTGCAGTTAAAAAGAGATTCAGCCGAAACAAGCTGTGCCATCTGGTCCCAACAACGAAACAGATGCCTTTTCCTCTGAGAACGTTGTTACACCTCAGGACATCAGCCAGGCAATCACCGAGCAAAGTGTCACATTCGATTCTGCTTCAAAGATTATAAAACTGAAATCATGGCTCATTTCGAAGTCAGTAAAAAAATATAAACTCTAGTTTGCAGAGAAGAAATAAAACTGGCACGCACTCTCTATTAAATAATAATAAAATGGATGTGAAACCCTCCAGTCTGTGTTCGACAACTTTTTCAGCAGCAATCACATCAATTGATTACCTCCAAAGTGACAAATCTCGCTCCGGGTTTGATTTATGAGTCGTTTTGCTCTCTTCATCTCAGAGGAGGGGGACTGATGAGGGATCCCCGACATAAATTATCAGCTTCAAATTTGAACCTTTGCATTTTAATGATAATCAATTCTAGGCCCGGCCATTTCAGTGATGCATATTTAATTCACATCAGTCATTCCTTGATGCTTCTGCAGGAATCGTTACGAGTCATTACCTTATTTTGGTGCACGGCGCATCGAGAGTGATGGTGTCCCGTCCTGTAAATAACTGTCAGAAAGGATGTCAACAGTGTCCTGATGAAGACGGCAGAAGTTTGCAAAAGTTTATATTGCGGCTAAACTTTTGTTTAATTTCAACTGGTAATTGTCTAGACAATTTTTAACTCTCTATATACTAAGAGTATTTTAGAGAGAAACATGCCCTGCTTGATGATGCAGCCACTTACATTTTTAGCTTCTTACCTCTCAGAGAATGAACTGTGGATCTTTCTGACAGCTTCTGCTTTCAGATGAACTGTTTAAAAGGTGGAGAAATATTAAAGTTGTTGCCAAAAAAATACCTAAAATGTTTGCAAAACTTCATTAATTCAACTGTTACTTCACRATTGCCCAAAACTAAAAGGGAAAGGTTGATGTTTTGCCTGTTTCTGCATGTTTATGTTTGTGTTTGTGTCATGAACACCTGGAAGGATTTTAATAAAACACTCATAAAGTAAACACGACATGTACATCTACAGCTCAACATTTTGAGTCAAACTTAAAAGCTAACAGACTTTAGGAAAACCAAAAGTGGCTTCAAAGAGGTGGGTGTGTATTACATTCTCTTCAGGCACATAGTTCAGTTCTACACCATAATTAATTAAAAATTATACTTTCAGTTGTTCTGAAATTCCTGTATTCATTAAAAATAAATTTGACTTTGCAACATAACCTTTTTAAAGAACCTCCTACCGTTTCAGACACTCCCACTTTAGCACGTCTTCACAACAATGCTTCAGAGCAGGGGTGCTCTGTGGGGCGGGAACTCAGCTGTAGACTGAGCTCCAGGGAGGAGCTATGTACAAATAGGCGGTGC
>NW_013952500.1:1625176-1629412 GCF_001266775.1 Austrofundulus limnaeus | reverse complement strand
CTACTCAGTAACTACTCATACCTACTTAGTAACTACTCAGTAACTACTCAGTACCTACTCAGTTCCTACTTAGTAACTACTCAGTAACTACTCATACCTACTTAGTAACTACTCAGTAACTACTCAGTACCTACCCAGTACCTACTTAGTAACTACTCATTAACTACTCAGTAACTACTCAGTAACTACTCAGTAACTACTCAGTACCTACTTAGTAACTAATCAGTAACTACTCAGTAGTTACTGAGTAGTTACTGAGCAGTTAAGCAATTTTTGTGTACCTTATTGTTAAGTGTTACTACAAATGCTAATGAAACTCATATTTTATTCATATTAATTTCTTACACATCGYCAACTGAGTGACTTCTGGTGTCTGTTAAATTCAAGATGGCCACCACAACTAATAGACCTTACTGTAACACAAAAATATCTATAACTTGAAATTTTCAAATTAACCCGTTTTACCTACAGTTTGGTGTGGGAGGATCACTCACTACAACAGATCACACAATTCTTTATTAAATTATTTACTTTGAACATGCAAATGATACCTAGCTTCCCACTTGTRGCATTATAATTCACAACTCACAATATAAAAAAAGAAAGAAAAAAATGCAAGAGACACATATAATTTTAACTGTAACTCTGCCCACTCTTATGATAAGATAATTTTATTCTTAGTCTGGRATTAAAGCAGGCAAAATGCATTACATCAAGGACAATGGGCCTTTAATTATTTATGTACTGAGAGTAGTCTGGAAATTAGTGTTGTAGTACTTGAAACRGGTCTTGGTCTTAAGACCGGTCTCAAGACCAGTTTTTGATGGTCTTGGTCTCGTCTCGGACTCGACAGCATTTGTACTCGGTCTTGTCTCGGTCTCGGATATTGAGGACTCTGAATTTTATTTCAAGACCAGTCAAGACCACAACTATGGAAATATCACTAAACAGCCAGAATGTCCAATTTATTAGTTAACATTGTTGCTTTCATTGGATTTAAGATGTAGCTACAGATTCACATCCAAACCTGACTTATTGTTTTTTATGTATTTTTGTTACTGGCTGTCACCCATCCACAGCCCCCATCACTCGCACACAGCACTCCCGGAAAGTGAACCGTGGTTTTCTGGGAGCGGTAAAAGATGTCTTCAGAATTTTAAGTAAAAAATTTGGCTACATTGTTCARAAATCATATCATTGTAAAACAACAACAACCAGGAGAAATCGTACAGCAACTTGTTCATTCAGCAGTGCTTTACTTTCAGAGACGGTGGGGACAACGTTCAACTTTTATCATCACTAATGTTAACAATCTTCCTCTGTAACAAAATTATTTCTTCTGCCCTCAAACAAAGATTTTGTCAATATTAGCTCTATATATTAAGTTAACCAAAGTGGGGGGAAAAGTGTTTAGTCAGCACCAATTGTTCAAGTTCTCCCACTTAAAAAGATGAGAGAGGCCTGTGATTGACATCATAGTTAGACCTCAACTATGAGAGACTATTTCCCCCCACTGTACACGTGTACACAATACTCCATCTTTTAAGACACTTTTTTTTTTCATCTGGTCTTGGTCTTGTCTCGGTCTCGCCCTCCCTCGGTCTTGGTCTCGACTTGGTCGAAACCCTAAAAGTCTTGGTCTTGTCTCGGTCTCGAGACACTGTGGTCTTGGTCTTGACTTGGTCTCGGGTTAGGTGGTCTTGACTACAACACAACTGGAAATGCTGTTTTCACAACACATTATGCATACTGAAGACTGTTAATTTTGACAATTGTCATAWTTCACAGTTTGGGCTCTTGTTTTGAAAGTTATACATTTTTTAAAGGTTTGCATTGAAAAGTATCATGCCYTCCAACCTTACACATGTACTTTTTTTTCCCTTGGCACCTGCATTTGTGCACACTTTAAACATTGCATGTTTAATACACAAAACTATTTTCGTTTTATGCGCATCGCCCTTTTCCCACAGACATGTTTCCACGAACGTGTGGATTATTTATGACAGCACTTGGAGGTGAATCATGTGCAGCGTATACACATACAGTCATGGATTTATTGTGTTATGTGCAAAATCTGCCATTTTCTAAAGCTACACTTTCAGGAAGCAGAAACACATGTTTCATCTCAGAAGCGAGTTATGTGCGACCCTTATTTTGGAGCTGCGAGCAAAAATAAAATTCCCCCTGCAGGTGTCACCAAACCTTACTTTTGCTTCAGCCGAAACAGACATTTTGCCTCCAGGACATCTACAAGCAGCAACAAACCTGAGCCATGTCTGCATGTAGAAGAWTTAATGTATTCTTCAGAACAATGATGAGAACACTGCATTATGTGATTTTTTATCCTTTGCTTTCTCATTAAAACAGGTTGGGGGAAGCTGTTAAAGTACAATATGACTCTAATTAAATTTCTTATATCTCATTGGGGAATTAAGCAGCCCATTATTCTTTGCTTTGTGTTTAATGACYCTGGTAATGCAGCTCAGGGGCATTCCTTATTAACATATTGATTCTGATAAGTTATTCAGACTTTAATAAGGCCATSAAAAGGCCACCCGGTGCAACGCCACTGCATATAATACTATATTTATAAAACTATTTAAAAGATGTTTCTTACTTACTAACTCTACCACGCACAGCCCCTTTTTTGTTCACTTCCAAAAGTTCAAACAAACATGTTAAAACTCAAAAAGCAACAATCTGCCTTTAATCTGACTCGTGCCGAGGGAGCCTTAATGATCTCGATTTCAGCTTCACTTCACCTGATAGCTCCAGTCTGTGTTCCCTGATTTCACCTTCGAATCTTTTCAGGACGTTGCGTTCGACTTGACGCTCCCGCGGCTTCGGGTCATTGCACGTCAGCTCGTCTCTTCCACAGAAAGGCACCGGCCCGGCCAGGAGTTTAAGGTGAAAACAGCTGAGGAGATGCGTTGGAATCGAAGATAAAATGCCAACTTTTTTAATTCTCCGAGGGTTTTATAACGTCAGCGACGCGAGGAGYGGATGATGCTGACGTCAGGAATCTATCAAGGCCGTTTAGAAGCTGGATGTTGTCAGAGTTCACTTGAATTTATTTGATTCGAGCCACAATCAGAGTGAGAATCCTCTGCAGGGCTGACACTCAGTGCCTGCTTGTTTCTGAACGAATGAGAGCAAAACTCTTGTCGAGATCTAAAATAACAAATMTTATCTCACTGAGAAAGAGAAAACTTTGCTTTTTTTCTACTTTTTTTAAGTCACGAGACGCCAAAAATTAACATCATCTTCTAATTTATACAACACCCCACTAATTTGCGGCTCTGAGAAATGACTGTCTTGGACATGGAAGGAAAATGTTAATGTGTGTTTTAATTATAACCGTGTTAAGCTTCCTAGAGGGGCTTTGCTTTTGCGCACATTAATTTGGGCTTTTGCCAGTTTTCTTCAGATCACTTGACTAATGTGTWGACAAGTGCAGGAAAACAGACTGCCTGTCTGCAGCAGCCATAGGCTAGTGTTTAAAAAAAAACACTAAAGAGGGCTGAATTTGTTTCTAATCCAGAGTTTATAAAAGGATGACACTGCAAAATAAGTTTCTACAACTTTAGCTCAGGTTTATATGTATCAGTGAAAACATATATTTTAATATAATGTAAAAATAAAGCATTTTGATTTTCATTCACATTTATTTCACTGTTTTCACTGAATTTCACGCTCTAATCTGACTGTGAACMTTCTACACGTGTCTAATCTTGCCATCATCTGGTTGCATTTCCTGTCACCCTTTTTCTCCCCATGTCTTGTTTTAATTTAAGACACTTGCACTACGATCTGCGCCATGCTTGCAAAACACCCCCCCGACCCACCAACATCATCTCCATCCTGCCCTCCAGATTTAGCTGTAATCTGTCATTTCTGGTCACTCCATCTGCACGGCGCTCAYCAGCTGGGGACCGACACGCACAAACAGCCACGCACTCTCTATAAGTGTGAGTGTTTGGGGTGGGGGTGGGTGGTGGGGGGGCAGTGGTGCAGATATGTTCATTTCCTCACACGTTCAGCATCTGGTCAAGGCTTAAACTAATGCCTGACTCACAAATAACTCTGTGCAGAAAATCCACGTCATGTTGGTGCAAATGTCGAGCAACARGTGTCTCAACAAGAATTAGTGTAACTAAATGTAAAATGTTTTGAGGAAGTAGAAAGAAAAACTATTTTATCTTAAACTTAATAGTTTTGTGTGTGTGTGTGTGTGTG
>NW_013952500.1:1611592-1623825 GCF_001266775.1 Austrofundulus limnaeus | reverse complement strand
GAAATGTATATCAAATTTAAGATTAATCATGATTAATTCACAGCTACTTTGGGATTAATCAGATTAAAAATATCAATCATTTGACAGCCCTACTTTTAAATCCTGTTATATTGTTTACAATCATGACCAGTTCAAAAACATTTAGTCATTTAGTCCTGACCATACTGGCCGCATGCTTAGGCTACAACAACGGGCTGCAGGTCTGACACCTGTGGCTGCAGCATCACAGGGTGGCGTGATCTTTCTGAGGTCTGACAGAGTCGTGCCTGGACAGGGCCCGAGGCGTGGTGCACTCGTAGGCACACAAGGAAGCACGCCTCTGACGTAAAGAGTGGGGTGAAGGGCGCAGGGGTGCATCTTGGGAAAATAGAAAGGAAAATCTGTTTGAAGAGAACCTTCACYCTGGAGGAAGCTTATTTGACGCAGTCCAGACGTGTTCCGATGGGCTGCGTAGGTTGTGTGTCAGGGTCACCATCCAGGGAAGGAGCTTTAGCTCATAAAATCGCCATTGTGCAAATAGCATGCTAAGCTACTGTTGAACAGGAAAAGATGGAAGATGTCAGTAGTTTTGCAGTTGAAATAGTTCAATAAAACAGTTCAATAAAATGAAGATTAAACCCAATAATGGAATTTTTCAAATTKGATTTTCTCATGAACCAAATTACTTCACAAAATGTGCTGACCTGAGCACTGCTTGGGAAAGTATGTTTCCAAAGTCAAGATTAATGGTAAAAAGAAGTCAAAAATGTGGTGGTTTAAAAAAAAGGAAAGAAAATACAYCACATCATGTTTCTCATGTGAAAATTTTACATCACATCAACAACACTGAGCAAAGAAAGATCGCCGCTAAAGGAACGGAAACTTCACAGGAATATTTTTTACATTTCTGCAAGCTTCCCACGCATCGAATGGCCACTTCAGACATTACAAGATATCCTGACTTCCTACCCTGAAGCGTTGTTTCACCAAAACTCACACTGACAAGCAAATCTTACAAATGTCTTTCCGTCCCTCTCCCCCCACCCACCCTCCTTTTTTTTTAGTTTTGTGGTTTTAAATATTTTCTGTTTACCATTTAGAAAAAAACAATCTGCGTCATTAAGAAATATCACAAAATGAAAGCCAGCCCTAAAGACGATAACTCAGTGAAAATATTTAGAATTTCACAAACAGTTATGGTTTATAAGATGTCATCATGTTTCACTGGCTGATCTGGGCTGGTTTCAGCAGCCGGCTTTGTTTTATCCTGCTGAGTAAATAATCTTTGAGGCCGAGGCCAAGCATCTGTTTTGAAGCACATTAAGGCTTGTGAGAGCTGCGTTACAATAGCAGGTCATAACGACGATGGCAGAGGGACACGTCGRTGCTGTAATGATGGAAATACAGACGTTAAAAGTGATTTTTGTTATTTGGCAAAATCTGCTTGTAAAATACATTTTTAATCCAAGCTGGTGTAGCAATTTTTCTTATTTTAGACTAGCAACATCTGTACAGTATTTACAATATTTATGGTCTGCTGCGTGCCCTGCTTATAAGCATGGGCTGTTTCCTTCAGCTGGCAGCTGACATTTACGGTAAACCCAACATGACGTGAACGCAGCACGACGGCTGGTGGGGAGCCAGCAGAGGTCCGGCCTTTAACAAGATACACCTGTGGCTAATCCAACCRCTGCCTTCATATCTGTGTGTTTCAGTGAGCGCAGAGGGAGGCTGAGCMTTGAAAAAAAAAAACTTTCACTTTATAGAACACATGTATTACCGAGGCACATGTGTTACATTTTCACGTAGTGAAGTCTGACACGGAGAACAGGAGGTTCATATTTGGAACGTTGACCTGTGAAATCAGTGCGGACATTCATTTCTCTGCTGAAACCTCACCTAATCCCACTGATTCACACAGAGGGAAAAGGATTAGCTATCAGTAATGCAGTCCTAACGATAGTTCAGATGTTATGCATTGTTGTTTTGTGGAAGGTTTATAAAAGTCAATATCTTACCTGTTGTAGATAAAAKCTCAGTTTGTCCAACCAAGGCCAAACATATAGAAAATCACATCAGTTCATGTAATCACTACTTTGTAAATATTTTATCRCATTAGAAATATATTATTATTACCAGAAGATCCATGTAAGTTCTACAGCTAGCTGCAATTGCCACATCATGTGCTTGCAAAAAAATAAAATAAAAATTTGTGCACCAAAGTGTAAACGTGTATGAATAGAACTCGTGAGCCGATTTCAAATTTGTGACTGGAAACAAAAACTTCCTTTATAAGTTATTTTGTGATATGTTTTATTTAGCATTTAGCACGTAGCATTTGTTCAGAAAATGTCAAATAAATGAAACATTTGGGACAAATGTTTGAATTATTTCACCTTCATACACAACTAGAAATTATGTATCTTCTGTGGGGGTTGCCAGATGTTTTACACTAAATACAATTCCTGACACAACCTGGACCTGAACCTGCAGTCTGACAGATCATTGAGCTACCACATCTCCACGTAGAAAATGATATCAAACTGAAATGTTTGTGTAAGGTTTGCATCTTTGTTGGTTTACCCCGAGTTAAAGGCAGCTAAAACAAATGAGCATGTGATTTTCTTCACCARGTCCACTTAAATTAATTTCCGATTAAGAGGGACAACTTACGCCTCTGGATTTTAATTGAAAATGTTTTAGTAATTTCTTATGTAAGCATATCCTATTTCATGTTTTTAAAAAAGTGGATTTCCAGTTGTTTATCTACTTTTTTTCGGTTGAATTAAAGACTGCCATCCTGGTTCATTTCTCCTCAAATGACCCAGAAAACTCCTCAGTCCTGCTGCGACACCGAGGTCCCGGCATGAACGCAGGAGTCTGATGACTTCCAGACACAGCCTCACTTTATTATCAGGCTGCTTTCATGCTGCGTTTCACAACTAGACTTGATGAACTTAACGTGAGATCAGTGTAATGAAGACCTTAGAATAATTTAAAGACACTGACTAGTGTCCTGCATGAACAAGTCTGCAGTTGTTGCCTTTTGGCTTCAGTGTTCTGACATGAAATCATGTTGATTTCTCTGCAGTCATAATAACGATCAACACAAACACTTCTTCAGCACTTTCATGAGCTTCATGTGCATTTAATTGGAAATTGTGAAAATAGAATCCAGTTTGAGTAAAATGATAGAAAAGGTGTGTAGCACTTGTTATCATGCAAGGCCTTTTTTTTCCCAAATATACTACATTGTGAGGACCTATTGCTTCTTTAGGGGCTCACAGCCTTGAGTTGTGGGTTAAGTTTAGGGTTATAGGTTAGGGTAAAGTCTATAGAAATGAATAGAAGCAATGCAAAGTCCCCATTAAGATAGTAGTACTATTCCGCACGTGTGTGTGTGCGTGTGTGTGGATTATGCTCCAGGCAGTGTTGATTCAACAGCATAAAAAACAAGTCTGAACTCAGTTACATGGTTCACCTGTCCTGGCAAAACTGTTGCACAATGMGCCTAAAATAGTATTTCATGATGGAAAAATATACTTTCTGTATGAATCTCAGTTTTGTTATATTTGTCRTGRTTTTTCACMTTGCACCCTAATGATTAAATTTACTGGTCGCTCACTTTCAAACAATCCAGTGTGACTTCARATGTTCACACGTTGTCTGCGCCCCTTCAAGCCAATCCCCGTTTTTAGCTTTGGGTCGAGTTTATTTATTTTTCGCTGTAAACCCTTTTCTTTTTGATCTATCCAGACACTTAGTGAAAGATCCAGGCAGGCAGGGCCTGTCGTGTCGACGGAGCCGAGCTTTCATCAGGACTTGTCACTTTTAAGTCCCAAACTCACAGCTTGTTGTTTCCTGTAGTGAAGGGGGGMGGGGGGGGGTTCTAAATGTTTTTAAATTTGTGGCTGAAAGCCGTCTTGTACCAACAGTCAACATCTGGTGACTCACATCATTTACCTTTTGTTTTTTAACGTCCCTGACAGCTGCGATGTTTTCCCAACTTCAACTCCAGGAACACCTGGCAAAATATTAACTTAACTTCCACCCCCTATTTTTTAAAAATTAAACTTCACCAGGTTGTTTGAAAGTTCAGTGACTTGTGAAAAGGACTTTTTTTTTGGTTTAGTGTCTGAAATGTTTTATTGTAACTGAATGTTACCTTTTAGAGACAAAACAATCAACAACTGGAAATAAACTTGAAATAAATGAATTAAAGGAGACACAAAATCTACTTTTTGAGCTGTTAAATGTGTTTTGTGTGTACTTGGAGTCTCTGAATGTCTCTTTTAAGATATTTTGAATTCTGCAGAAAGGTTACGAACAGTTAATATCTTACCTGTTGCAGCTAACTTTTTAGTTTGGAAAAAAAATGTTCATTTGAATTGAATTGAAAAGAAGGCCCAAAATCCAGATCCAGGCGGCATCAAACTGGACCCTAGCACAGTTCGACTGCCTGATGAGTCCATCACTGGTACAGTTTTATACAGAAACAGTACAATTTACCAGCACAGTGGACCAGACTCCTCCCATATTCTCATGAACACACATTATGATTCGTGTTAATATGCCTTCTTGATGCCTATTGATACAAATCCAAATAAAAGCACTTAATCCCAGATGTTCATACATATCAGTGCACAAAAAGGTTCAGGAGCCAGCGGCAAACAGACCGGCCAGCTGTTGTGCCGGTTGTAGTACAGCGTGGATTAGCCCCTTCTCTTAAGTAAGGAGATAATGGCTTGAAATGGACCGGGGTCAGAGGTCAGTGTGTGCTGATTTGAGGGCAGTGGGARATTTGTGATGCATTCTGTCTGATTTTAAAAATGGCGATGCCTCAGATTTAGGTCAGATCATCACACCAAAACTGAAAGACGGAACAAAAACACAATTCCATTTTTTATTTTTATTTTAAATAAACAGGGTTTGAGAAATGACTTGATGAACAATGTTTGATTTTTTTATTTTATTTTAAGAACGATAACGTGATTTCTTAGAGTTTTTATTCACTGGACAGACTTATTTCTAGAGTGATAACTGTTTTATCAAAACATTAAATCTCAATTCATCTTCATGCAAAACTAAAGAAAACTTAGTTTTTAAAAATCCAATTGCTAAAATAAACTACCTTTGATTATTTTATCTTTGTCTTCATGAAGATTAACAGGAGGTTTTAAAATCTAAGAGCACAACTAATCAAATACTCCTTAAAAGAATTAATCAGCACTGATGGTCCTAAGAAAAGTTATTTTTTAGTTTGACCACAGATTATTACAAGATTAAAGTCACAATATGAGAATAAAGTTATATTTCGAGAACTCAAACACAAAATAAACAGTCTRACTACAACATAGTAACTTGTAGTGTTTTATTTGTTATTCTCAGTATTGCATAAAGTACTTCAAAGTGATACTTGAGTAAAAGTACAAGCATCTTATCATGACATCACTTTGGTACAATTTAAAGTCTCCTCCAAGAATATTACTTGAGTAAAAGTCTTAAAGTATCTGATTTTTTGTACTTATGTATCAAAAGTAAATTTCTGACATTAAATGTACTTAAGTATTAAATGTAAAAGTATTGAGTAGAAATGAGTGTAGGTTTTCCAAAATTACCTTTATTGGAAGGTAAACTRTCCAAAAAATATTTCTCTAAAGGCGTGCAGCTGTAATGGATTGTGTACAATTTGGTGTCAGACTGGTATATATTTATACTTCTCATCCAACCACAATTAAATTCACTCTATCCAGGAGGCACAATTTATTAGGATATTTTTTAACAATAATGAGCCGAAWTGAAATAGGAATAATTACTTTCTACTTCTTATCTTGTTTTAAAATGTAATGCGTAGAAAGTACAGACAATTGTGTGAAAATGTAAGGAGTAGAAGTAAAAGTCTGGAAAATAATTACTCAAGTTAAGTACAGATAACCCAAAATTTCTACTTAAGTACAGTAACAAAGTATTTGTACTTAGTTACTTTACAACTCAGGTTATTCTGAAATCTAGGCTCCAAATTCAGAACTTCAAAAACTTTTATTTAGAAAGAAAAAAAGTTGTACTGGTAAAAAAAAAATCAGCTCTAACAAAAAAACAAAAGAACAAACATGATGGACCATCCAGAAAACTGTGAGGTAAATGAAAGCTTTGATATAAATGTGAGAAATTCTAACACAATAATGAGAAACATGTTGTTAGAGGCAGGAACAAAAACAGGATAAAGGTGGCTGAGAGCAAAAAACAAAGTTCAAACTAAAAAGGACGAAATGCAAAATAACAAATCATGTCTGAGTTGTGTTATTGTTCCATTTTGTTGTGCTCCTTCTAGTCGTACTGTTGAAACTTAACTTCAAAATCAACTCAGTCTGTTAAGTGTTACTAATGAAAATTGTCTAGCTGACTTCCTCACAGAACCAGCACTGTTGTCAGCATCACATGCAGCTCACAACTTTCCCCTTAACTGAGTGGAGATGTCAGATAAACACGAGTTCTTAGTTAGAGGAGAGAGATGATCCTTTTTCTGCAGAAACATGACCTTTGTCCCAACTCTGCCCTCAAACTGGAGTTGCATTATTGCAAACGTGTTTTACAGGCTTTGGATTTTTAGCCGGACCAAAGAAAGAAAAAAAAAACGTACACAGTGTACTGATTTAAATCACTTCAAAATCAAAACAAATCACTGAACAGTTGGGCTCGGTGCCAGCTCCGCCGTGTCCAGACACTTTCTACTGTAAAACATGCTCCACAGGTGGGACTGGTCCTGAAATCTCCTCTCACAAACGGCTTTCTCTGTGCAAACACGTTTGTTTTTGAAGCTCGTGCTCCTTTAAAATAGAAAGTGAGCTTACATATTTATTATCGTCACAGACGGGTGCATCGTCGTGTCAAGACAGGAGCGTGTGTTCTCGTTAAACTTTCAGGTGTCAACAAGAGAAAGGGCACGTTGTTTAGAGGCTGAGATTTACAAGAGGCCATGCAGTTAAATTCTGTGGCATCTTTAAAAGCAACTTCAATAAAACCAAAGTTCAAACTCWGCTAAACTCACAAGATATGAGATGTTATGTTTAGAGAAAARYTTGCAAATGACTTTCAGCTCCAAARTTGAACKCAAAAGTTATTTAATTYATTRTTTTCTGWTTAAATTYATTAGTGCATACAAACSAAACATTACAGACCAGCAAAACAGARGTATTGATCTACAAAATAACCAATAAGATAATCAAAGAAAACAAACAACAACAGAGTGTGAAAAAGAAAAGTACAAATTAACATGTGTAATGATATTTTTCCTTCTTCTTGGCAGTTATTTCCTGTACTTTCTCCTTTTATCCCCTTTATTCTAATKTTTTTTGTTTCAGTCAATCTAGAGTCACAGATACTTTGGGTAGAGGTGGAAAAAAATAAGAACAAAGAATAAAGAAGTAAATAAATTTGTATTTATTGGTTTTCTCTTTTCCCTTCTCCTTGACAGAGTTATCATTACAATTGTGTTTTTTAGGGTCAGTTAATGTGACAACCATTTCAAACTAGGTTGGCTTCTAAAGTTAATTAGTTATCTGTACGTCTAATGATTATTTCCTGGAAGAGGTTCATGAGAAACTTTGCTAACTGACAAACTTTAACCTGGTTCAATTTGTTAGTGCTCAAATGATGTGGCGGAGATGAGTCTCAGTTACCGCACCAAATTGTCTGTTAAACTGTTTGAGGTGCAGCCCTATAAATCAAACCAGAAGTTCAAAAAAGCCCAGATATGCGGCACAAATAAGGTTAGTGAGAAGAAATGCGTTTTAGTCAGTGATTCATAATGACCAGTGATCCGAGCAGCTCAAATTTTCAAAGGTGGTTTTTTTCCAAAGATTAAGGGGCCACCACCAAAAAAAAAAAAAAAAAAACACTGACCACCTCTGGTTTTGAGCCTGATGTCTAAAAGCAAATGATTTTTGGATCTTAAAGTTTTGGCTGGAGTGTGGCATTATAAAAAAAGAAATTGTATATATATATATATATATATATACACAGCAGGTAAAATAAGTATTGAACACGTCACCATTTTTCTCAGTAAATATATTACTAGAGGTGCTAATGACATGAAATTTTCACCAGATGTRGGTAACAACCCAAGTGATCCATACATACAAAGAAATCAAACCATAAATGTCCAGAAATGAAGTTATTTGTAATAATGTGGAATGGCACAGGGAAAAAGTATTGAACACATGAAGAAAGGGAGGTGTAAAAAGGCATGGAAAGCCAAGACACCAGCTGAACTCTCTCAGTAATTAGAAAGCAAGCCTGCCCCTTGTCAATGCAAGTTGATATCAGCTGGTTCAGTCCCAAATGAGTCCCAGTAAGTGTGTTCAATACRTTTTCCCTGTGCCATTCCACATTATTACAAATAACTTCATTTCTGGARATTTATGGTTTGATTTCTTTGTATGTATGGATCACTTGGYTTGTTACCGACATCTGGTGAAAATTTCATGTCATTAGCACCTCTAGTAATATATTTACTGAGAAAAATGGTGACGTGTTCAGTACTTATTTTACCCGCTGTAATTAGGACTTTAAAAACAAACAAACTTTTAATAAAATGAATGATAAGTCAGTGTTTACGGGTGATGCAATGCTTCCCATCAGGATGTGAACAAACCCGCTGGCACTGGAGTGATGACAGATAATTTACAGAAATCCAAACAAGAATAACACATGCAAAGTGCCAGCTGGAAAATAAAGATTAAAAACAATTACAGTTGTAAACCGGACCGTTGTACTCCCCAGATCCATTCTGCAGAATTCCCAAAGGGCAGCACCTGCCATAACAGACACGAAGCCCCCCACCACCCACCACCACACACACACACACACACACACACACACAGTTTGCGGGGCCGGTGGAGGCTGTCGCTGAGGTGCAGAGAGGGGGCCCCCCTTCAGCTGAGGGTCTTTGTTCCTCTTTCAAGGGCTCTGCTTCCCTCTGATGATGGGCCCATTGTCTGTAATTCCAGTGGACCTGCACCATTCAGACCCCCAGATAAAGACCCTTTTCACAAAGCCAAAGCAAGGGAGGCAGGAGGGGAGGGATGGAGAAAGGGGAGAAAGGCAGTGATGGGAGTGTGGAAAGGCAAAGGAGATGGGAGGGAAAAACACGCCGAAAAAACGTGGGATTTTTAGAGACTCGATTAAAAACCGTTAGAAAAGAAATAAGGAAATAAGGCAAAAAAATCTTCAGATCAAAGATGGAGTCAGGTTATCAGATGGTTTGATCTTTGCAGTAGTTTGTGTTGATACTACCGTAATGTCTCTAAAATTGACTGCCATGTTTGTGTTGGTAAATATTAATTAGCTGTAATTGGACTGACTCCAAAAGTTAATCAGTTGTAGACGAACGTCCAACAACTTCTTACTGCAGGTTTCTTTAAAATCCGTCCTCTGGTTAATAATAAATTTCACTAACACAAACACAYACCCATACAAACACAGACACAAGCAAAAACGTTCATGCCTTCACCTCAAAGCAAAGCATGAGCTTAAAATTCTCTTTTCCCGTTTTTTTTCTTTACTTTTCAGGAAATGTTAGTGCCACCCTTAATGAGCGCTCACAGGAAAGCTTGGCTTCTCCTCGGCTGCAGTTCAGCATCGCGTTTCTTACGTAATTAGATTTATTTATTGTGCGTAGCTGTGCAACTAAACCAAAACAACTCTCTTTTTTTTTGCCCAGAAAAACAGAAAAGAAGGGAGAAAGAAAAAGGATAGAAAAAAATAAGAAAAATCAACCGCGGTTGCTGTCATGCAAAAACTGGAGGGGATGCTGCTGAGAAAATCACACAGCGTTCGGTCATAACAGCAGGGCTTTGCCTCCAGGCCGTCTCTGCCCTTTCTCCTCCGCAGGATTATAGGGGTGAATGGTGAGCACTCATCATGGTCATACGTTTCTTTTCCTGGTACACACGGGGAAAAAGCACAAGCAGGAAGCAGCCGAAAGTGGTAAACACTAGCCAAGTACCACAGGAAGACATGGATTGGGGCCACAGGCCATAGAAAGACGAAGGCCGAATGAGCCAGCTGTTCACTTCCTGTAGTAAACGACTCACTGGCTTTTCACTTTGAGTAAAAAGCAACAGAACGGAAATCAAACYCTCAAGCCCAGAGATGCTAAAGCAGATTACTCCCTGAGATTTAATAAAATCTACCCTCCCATCAGAATTTCCAACCAAGAAAGTCATTAATCTTGCCTGAAAAGTAATAATCTAAAATTAGTCACCCTGCGTGTCAGGCAGATTCTGCGCGTTATTTTAGGATGAAGCCTCGTGACGTGATGCGTTGCAGCAGAGGTGGTCATCATGACATAATCTGTACTGAACCCATCCGGATCGCTCCATATCAAAGCGCAGCCGCCTGAACTAACGCATCATGCAGACGCGCTTAATCTGACTTCAAGAAATTTACATAAAATGTTCAGCAGYCAAGTCCTCAAAGTGACAGCACTTTCAGGAAAAAAAAGTTCAATAATGGACTGAATTAAGTCGCTACAAAAAMAACATTTTTATCTAGATGTTTCTGAAACTTCTATTCCAGCATGTGTCAGAGAAAACTGACAATTTGTTCTGCATGTGGACAAAAATAATCGGCGCTCTGCGTCGCCTAAAGCTACCGAGGCTGCGTGAGCATGCTGGAGCAGTGAACCATTTCAGAGGTGTCTGTAGAGTTTTACTTCTGCTTTGGTTGTTTAAATCGGACTGAACTCATTTGTAACCACTTTTCTGACTGCAAGTTTGAAAAAAAGAAAGGCTAATCAGAGACTCAAGTTCAAACATGAGACGTAGGATGACATCAACGCTTTCGGTTTGTTTGGTGTTTTTCAGTTCCGCAAAGGTTAATCTTTGTTGGTAAAACTTTTAGACTATAATGAGAAAAAAAATAAATTTTCTTTAAAAGCAATTAGAAAAATAATGCAAAAAAAACAAACTTCTTGTGACAGGTGAATAAGTGCAGGTGGAACCCGGGTTACAAATTACACGTGTTAAATCACAGNCTTTAAAAGCAATTAGAAAAATAATGCAAAAAAAACAAACTTCTTGTAACAGGTGAATAAGTGCAGGTGGAACCCGGGTTACAAATTACACGTGTTAAATCACAGACTTGTGTTTGTGCTGCTTTTAACGGCTTTCAGGAAAACAGTTCAGCCAAGAAATGAGCATTTTTAATATTTCTCCCATAAACACACTGAGAAAACATTATTTTGGCTTTTATATGTGGATAAAAAAAGTTCCCATTTTGTGAATGGAGAAGGGGTTGTGCATCACTTAGGTTATGATAATGTTAATTACAGACGAGCAAGAGTGGGAGACAGGAAGCCCTGAAACTGAGCGCTGAGTAAAAGCCACAGGGAGGACATGTTTTTAGAAGCGAGATGTTCAGGAGCTCCAGCCACACAGCAACAGGCACAAGCACAAAAAACAAAAAGAAGGGAAAAAAAAGCATGAGATGAAGAAAGGAAAAAAGATGAGTGTGAGAAGGAAAAGCTGAAGCACCAAAAGATTAAATAGAATCTCTGGCAGTTTGTTGAACTGTGTGGTGCTTAGATTTAAGCAAAACAAAATTAAAAAAGGCACTTTGAAAGCAATGTTTAGATTAAATTAGAGGATTTTAGATGGCAAAGTAGAGCCAAATGGATTTGTTTTATTTGTTTAGGGAAGATACAGAGAAATGGTGAAGATAAAGACAAGAGGAGAGAGAGGGATGGAGAAGGAGGGGTAGGTAAAGTACAAATTTGGAACCACACGAGCTGACCACATGCTGAAAGACTGTAATTTGGACTTTCCCAGAATAGACAGAAAAGTAGGGAGAGAGGAGGGACAGAATAACATAAACTCTTTAGCAGCACGCAACACTCACAACAACAACACACTCAGCAGGATACCCATCAAGTCACACATACATGCATGCATTAAAAAGTTATAAATACAGGCAGCGCATACATTCTGGGTTTTAACATGTCTACATGTGCCACATGCACGGATGCTTTCAGCAGATGCAAACAGAGATGCGCCTAAATTCAACATTCAGATCTAAAACATGGAAAAAGATAGTCGTCCGCATCAAACCTCGGTTCTTCTAAAGCTAACTCATGTTGGTTTAAATTGGACAAAAAAAAATAGCCAAAACTTAACATGTTGTGGTTCCCTTTCAGTCAATTCACTCGGTACAACATCATGTATGGGAACCACGCCCCTGCGTGTCCTGGCTGAAGC
>NW_013952500.1:1603038-1610410 GCF_001266775.1 Austrofundulus limnaeus | reverse complement strand
CATGTACAGTAATGGGAAATCCAGAGTCTTGCCCATGTAGCGTTAGTTGTTAGCTTCTCCAGCCGATCACACGGTCATGTGGTTTTTGCACACTCCAGTTCTATAGAAGTTCCTTGGTCGCAGCCCAGTAAGTCACTACCTTAAGGTTTAGGAAGAACAGGTGAGTTGGAGGACAAGATGATAGCTAAWACATGACACCTGAAAAAAAGAAGGAAGTGTGTATCTCCATGTTAGAAATGCTGGCCAGTGCTGTGCCATTATCTGTGTGGCAGAAACCTGATCTCACAAAAAATCCCCCCGTCTTCCCCTTTAAATCCTCATTCACAATGTGCAYTTTTAGGCCCAATTCTCAAGTCACCCACAATTTTGGAAGATTGCAGAAATAAAGCCCCAGAGCTGAGGCAAATCAGCCTTCAATCAAGGAATRCTGCTCACTATTTGTGAACATTTCAAAGACGTGATTTTTTTGAGGCGCTGCAATCGCCGGATGGTTTGAAAAAGTCAGAGATGGAGACGCTGTAGCCGACAGCAAACCACTTTTTTGCGCACAGYCTCTGATAWYTTACCMTTTTTACCTCTTGCGTGTCTGTTTRGTGTGACAAGAAGTCATTAAGGAACCAGATTGACAAGTTGGGATTAAGTTTACCCTAAAAAAATTCTTGTTGCGTCTGAGTCTGTTGATGTTCAGTCGTCTTGTGTCGTCCAACAACAGCAAAATGATCTGAAGATAAACATGTTGTGCTTGTTCAATACAGACCATTATAGAGACACTGTAAATTGAGATGTTTTTTTTTTCCTGAATTGCATAAAGCAACTTGCGTGTCAGACAAAAACAAACAGACATTTAGGGTTGAATCACACAGGTGTTGTCCTATTGATGGCATTGTTTCCATGGAGTTAGGCTGTAAAACTGTTCATCTCAATGCGGACTCATGTCACAAAGTTGGGACTGATTTTGTAGAGAACAAATTAGACAGAAAATTAATSAATATATAACAGGTGTTTGTATATTTTTTGTTATCTTTATTCTTGAACAGCTATAAAATACTATTATTTTTTCATCAAAATTGTTTTTATTGACAGAGACGTGTCCCCATAACCCATGGCTTCACTTCTACAAGCAGAACTAATACTTTGGCGCTGCCAAAAACAGCTGAAACCAATAATCTCATCAGCAGCAGAGGTGTCATGGCTGATTTATGACTTAGCGTTTAACACTCCTACACAGGCCCGCGAAGCGCCGCACACACCGAACCCGAGATATCCATCTCGGAGGAGGTTACGTCCTCATCAGGACACTTTCAGCTGCGTGTCAAGTTGTGCAGACAATGCACAGACATGCATGGCTTCAAGCAGCCGTCGATCAAACTCAACCATTCGCTTCGTGCGTCCAGAGTAACTGGAAGCAGATGTTCGCGAGGAGCTCCGCGGGATCTGACATGCTGTCTAAAACACAAACAGTATGGACTGCAGGGAAATATAAACAAAGCTTCAGTCATCGCAGCGGTGAAAAAGGTTAAACGCTGGCTCTAATATATCAGGCCTATCAGTATCTGGGTTGTGTTCAGCTTTCCTTTATTAATGAAGACATAAAAAGAAAGATAAAGGGGGAAAGGGATTTGGTCTCTATGTCAAATATGGACTGACTGAACAAATCTTAATGGTTTAAAAAAAGGGGAAAACAGCTTTAAGCCACTTTTTTGACCAGAGTTTTAGACAAAGCTGGATGGATGGATGGATGGNGATGGATGGATGGATGGATGGATGGATGGATGGATGGATGGATGGATGGATGGATGGATGGATGGATGGATGGATGGATGGATGGATGGATGGATGAACACCATGCTTTCTGATTCTTCTTTTCTTTAGGGGGGCATCATTTATTCTAATTTCCAGAGTGGCTGGCAGCTGCTTATAGAAGCTCCTGGCAGCTCATGCTTGTGTTTTGCTGAGTCAGAGTTAAGCTATTTATGAAGCTTCACATCTGACATGTTAAAAAGACAACTTTAAAAAATGGCCTCAACAGACTCATTTATTCCAGAGACTCTGGGGGAAAAGTTATGGACAGTCAAGTTTATATGCAAGGTGAGTATTTTCCTTTGGTCATTGTAAAATTACTCAAAACGTCAACTACTCTGTCTTCGAGGGGGTGTGGGGTGAGATGTATTTTCCAGGCACATAGTTTAATTATATACTACAATCAAGTAACTATGTTACCTTTAGTTGTTATGAGAAGACWGTAAGCATAAAAAATGACTTTGTGTCGTCTAAACATCTTGAAATTGGCCTCTGTCTCCTAAAGAGCCTCCTACCGTTTTTGACATTCCCACTTCACCACAGCTCATGCCGCTTACAACATTTCATCGGCGTGTTGTGTTTTGCTGTAAAAAAATCAAGTGTTATATAATATCAATTTTGGAAACCTGAACCTTACTCTAAAGATCCRACCTCAGACTCGGAAAGTATGTTTTCRGAAGAACCAGAGCGAGTACAGACGAGGGAGGAGCTTTGGGTAAATGGGTGGTGATTTGTATGAGCGAGCATTTAAAAACAGCTCTATGTGGCTACCACAGGAGATTTAAGGATTTCTCAAACATGCAGGAATAAGTCAAGCAATGTTCTGGGTATGTTTTTGATGAGGGAATGACATTATAACATGATATAAAGCTCAAAATGTTTGCATAATACCTCCTTTAAATGCACTGAATGGATAGGAACATTTCTTAAAATAAAAGTACCCGCCACTCTCACCTGCCAATGTGTTCTTTGTTAGCATTTCCCCCATTTTTGTCATATGTTTGGTAAAAACTTTTTAAGTTATAAACTCTCTAGTAGAGACTTTATGCTCTGAAACAATCTGGCCACCGTGTTAAACCTAAAATTTATTGTGAGGTTGTTACTTTATTGTTAAATAATACTTTTACCCTGACATTCACTTGAAAATGTAATAGATTTTAGAATAACCGGCGATGCTGCCAGCTCTCACTTAGTTCTGTATRGGCAGGTCAAGCAGAAGTGGGTCAGCTGTCCATTTTTAACTGGGTCGCTTCGGCCCACCGCTGACGGCCCCGAGGCCAGCCAATATGTGCTTTAAGAGGATCCTGCTCTCGTTAACCAAACAATTACTCTGACCCCGTCGTTGTACAGTCTGTGATCCCGCTCCACGGTTTAACCTGAGCGTGAATATTAATGTTAAAACAAAAACTAACTGAGGGATAAAAAGAGATTAAAACATTTACATTTTTTGGCCTAAGCAGGCAAAAATGATCCGCCAGGCAAACCAAAACAGCTTTTTTTTGTTTTTGCAATGTCGAGAAATTTTTTGGTCAGATTTAAGATTTTAAGACCCACCTTAACTTAAAGAAGACATATAATGTCTTTGAATCCTTTTTTCACATTTAAATCACTCAGTTGGGGTCTACATAAAGTAGAAATGCAATAATTTGGTCTGAATTCCTCCTTATTGTAGCTCCACAAGCCCCTCTTTCACCCCTTTTTCTGAGGTGTGTCGCAGATCAACTCGTTTTGAGGCTGTCTCTTTAAATCCAAATGTTGACATTGTAGTTGCAAATCCTGAACTTATTTGGCAGTATTGTTGCAAACACTGTGGCATAATAGTAAAAAATGATTAGGCTGAAAAATATGACCCAAACAGAATATAAAGGTATCTTTGCAGCACTGAGAGAAACTAAATTAAACTTTTCTGCACTGCTAGACTAAAGTAACTGTATTTAATGGTTAAAAATGTTCCCCTTTAAGGAGAAACATGATTTATTTTTAAATTTGCAATCAAGAGATTCTGTTCTCTTCATTCTGTCCCTCATCATATGTTTTTTAGAAATATATTTAAAGTTAAATACTAAAACCAAGTCTGTCCATCACTCTAACATAGTTTGCATCGAAAATTCTTCTTTGTGAACCAAGTCTTCTTTGTTTCTTTAAAACAAAGTTGCAAAAGAATAAAAGAGATATTTTTTTCTTCTCTTGTTATCAGTTCTGTGCATTTATTCAGATTTCTGACTCCATTAGCTTTAACTCTTGTTTTGCGTTRAGACAGATTTGGAGTCTTATTATCTTAAAGAGCGCAGGCAGAGTGGCTGCAGAGCTCGTCACCGCTGAGATGAGTCAGCCAATCAAAGAAAACAAGCATCACCACAAGCGATGTGTCATTTTGTATTCCCCCCAAACTCCCCTGTCACCGCTCTGCGGCTGTCCTTTACAGCGCTCCAGTACTCCAGAGGACATTCAACACGTCTGTAATTCTAATAGTTTGCTGTTTAAAAGCAAATAACCTGAAGGCTCTGCGTCGAGCATTTAACCACAGAGATACAGCTTCACTGGAGCTTGAACTGATTTGATTTGAGGTTGGATTTCTTACTGGCAGTAAACAAGCCGGAGGGCACGCTCCCCATCTGGGGAAAAACCTCGGTCGTCCTGACAAGTCATGCAGATGGGTTTGCAGTTTTGCAAAATGCATCAGCGTTATTAGGCAAAATGTTGGGAAAAGAACAAATTCATGCTGATTCATTTTTTTTGTCTTCCTCAGTTCAGTATTTTGAAGAAGTTTTAAAAAGAGGGGTGCAAGCAGACTCATGCACAGACTTGATWTCGTTGGAAACATTTCTATTGTTAAAGAGGACACTTTGTTTCCATGAGCAACATTATTCTGTTGTTGGTGATTCAACCACATTGTTTAGTTGTCTGTGAATAAAGTGACATTCTGTACTAATGCAAATCCCACATGCACAACCAACCATTTCAGTTCCTTTTCGGTTTTCATTTCAGAAGTGAATTTGGCGAGTCCCGGATCCAGACTTGGACGTGAATAAATCATTCTAATACCACGCTGTCTTTGAAAGTCTTCTTGTGGTTTTCTTTCAGCTCTTCCAGCCAAATGTCCAAGCTAATTACATTTGATCCATGGATCTCATAATTACACATTTATCTGCTCTTTAAAGAAAATAATGAATGGCCCTCGATAAAAGATTCTTATCATCGAGCTGTTCAGGTGTGTTTGTTTTGCCTGCAGAGCTGCTGTAAGCCATTAACACGCCCTTCAGACCTGCACACATGAAAACAAAGTAACATTTAATCACGCGAGACATGCARGCATGTTCATGCACGTGATTTAGCACCTAGAGGAATAAATCACAACTTTTCAAGTGGGGTTCTTTAAAAAAAAGGTTATAAAGATCTAATATCTTACCTGTTGCAGATGGCTTTTTGAAATGCCTGAGTTTGAAGAGACATTAAAGGGAAAGTCTGGCCATTTTTCAATTGATGTTCTGTGTCATAGTTGCCAACAGAGAGCATCTTAACCGTGAAATCAGTCCAAAAACACAAAGTGTGGAGAAAAACYGAAAGGTCTTCATTCAGGCTAGGCTAATGACTACCTAAACAAAGGCTGGTTTTATTAATTTTCTGGCTTTTAGAACAACTCTATCAAAAACAACATAGTGAGAAACTCATTAGCTAATGTTAAAATGTTTTTTACATGATATTGTTTAGTTTTTTTTGCTGTTTTCTCAATTGAACAACATAAGAAAATGACTTTATGTTGAGCATAGATCAAGTCTTTCTCACAAGTCYGTTTTACAAACCTGAAAAATAAAAACAATATATTTAAGAAGTCATTAGACTAGCCAGGAAAAAAAAGATTTATGTCCTTTATTCCTTACTTTGTGCTCTATGACCTGTGTTACGGATGAAAAACTACTAACTACTTACATCACTTTAAAAACTGCAAGATTATCCCCTGATGGGTCTGACAGGGTAATGGTTTGTACAAGTGAGGCCAAAACCAWGTGGATTACTGCTGTCGAAATGTCAAAGAAGGATGCCAAAATCATGAAACACAATTTCATYAATATTTYCATCATCATYTTCACMTTACAGGGTTTTKAATGAAGATTGCATGGTTTTATTCCAGCACAAATAGCAGCAGCAGCTAGCTGTAGCCCTTCCAATGCAGTCTGGGGGCACTTCTGGCAGTAATGTCCAGTTTACGTGTCTGAAATTGGTTCAAAGTTTATAAGAGTGTTTTTGAAATGAGATTATTTCTATTTTTTATTTATTTATTTTTTGCAGAATCTCACTTTAAAATATTGGAACTGTGTTTTTAAAAGCTAAACTATACCAATAAGATACAAATGTGTTTTTTTTTCCTCTTTCTTCCTTTCAGAAAACAGACACTGGAGCGGTGATTCCAAACAGTCCTTGAAGTTTCTGCCAGTTTGAGTTCTGACTCAGTTTGGCTGAAAGTGTCTGTTAGTTGAACATTCATGAAAAATCAAAAATGACAAACGAATTGAATCCTTTTTTTTTTTTTTATTTCCATTAGTTTTCCTCCAGTGAATTTCTGCATTTTAGCTGCTGAGTGGTTTTAATCTGAGAAGTCTTCATTGCATCCATAAAGGTTTAAAACTTAATTAAAAACTCTGAGCTTACGTTCATGTAAATACGATTTGACGTGTCTTTCATTTCGGAAGATTGATTTGATGTTCCGTCTCCTAGTGACACCCGTGTTGTCTTTGTTGTTGGACGCAAACCCAACGGCAATTTTTCATGATCTGTGACTGTATTTAGATGAGTTGGTTTTTGGTGTTTTGTGGGGGGTTTTCGTGCTTGGTATCGCACACAGAGAGAGTTTTGTTTGGGATTTTGTAATGTGGTCAGCACTCACACGAGAGACAAGCCCAGTGGTGGAGGAGGAAAAGCTCGATGCCTGCGAGCAAACGAACGCAGCCGGCTACTACTTCCCAATCTGCAAACACAGACAGAACTGAAATATCCAGTTTTGTGTGTGTTTAAGTCGAAGCAAACGTTTCTAAATGCACATGTCTCTGCAGTTCTAGGAAGGCTTGCTTTTTGTTTTTGCTAACGGTCCATGTGCTTGTACGGCTGTTTGCGTTGGGAGGGAAAAAAGGGCGGGGGCCAGTGTCTGGATGAAACAGGCTGACAGACAGAAGAACATGCCAAAATGTGACCAAAAGACAGGAAGGCAATGTCAAAAAGCAAGGGAGGACAAGAGGAAGACAAGTCAGGGAGGACTTGGACYGAGGAGCGAGTGGGGAGAGACGGGCCTCTGACCTGACCACACTGACACACTCGGGTCTCTCCTCTTGCCAGCTGTGAAATTGTGGTRGACTACATCGGGCACACTTGCGCACACATATACTTATCTGCAAATGCTGGCGATGAGGACATACTTGGCCTGGGTCAACATGTGTGTTTGCATGTGACAGCCCATCCATGCGTGCTCAGAAGTCCAACCGTCTGTGTTTTGTTTTCCTTTTTGTCTTTGCATTCCTGTAACCTGTATATGCAGATCTGTGTGTATGTGTGTGTGTGTGTGTGTGTGTGTGTGTGT
>NW_013952500.1:1591758-1601133 GCF_001266775.1 Austrofundulus limnaeus | reverse complement strand
GTATTTACACGGCTGCTGGTGTTCTGTTGCTCATTTCCATCTGTTTTTCCAGCCCAGCCACTCGAGCGGGCAGGATGTTGGTGCGTAGCGCGTCCCCCGTGCAGCGCTCCATCATCCCGGCCTCCTCACCGTGCGCCCACATGTGTGTGTGTGTGTGTCGCGTCTGCGAACCATTAGCAATGCCGAGCACAAACGGAGTAATTAGAAATAAGTGCTCAAAGGTGTAACGGTTAGATCTCCACAACTCCACCAACCCACCCCCATCAAATAAAAAAAAAAGATCCCCCTCCTACGGATCGTTGCCACAATTTGAGGCCACCATTCCCACAACTGGATTCTGACTGTTGCCCAACGTCGCTGCAAATAGAAACAGCCGTGCTAACAGGCGATGTGGGCACGCTGTGTTTTCAGAGCCGGTGCTGACTGGACCTCTAAGTGGTTATTTTTACCGTGTGTGGAGTTCTGTTGGACTGGCAGGGCAGAAAGACGTGCAGGAAATGCAACATGGTCAAAAAGGGGTAATYTTCGCTCATAGAAAAGAGTTTCTCAGTGTTGTTTACGTGTTTATGTGTACTTGTATTTGTCACTTTTTAGAACTGTCTCTAGTTGCACCTACCTTGCAAAGACCAGTAGATCTTATGGGGACAAAGACCGGTCCTAATATGGTGGAATTCCATTTTTTGGGTTGGTTAAGTTTAGGACTAAGGTGTGAATTGAGTTTAGGTTAGGTTTATGGTTGCGGGGTTAGGGTTGGGGGCAGAGTTATATAAATAAATGGAAGCCAGTGAACTGTCCTGATAAGGATATGAATACAAGCTTGAGTGTAAATATAGGTTGTTTGTATGAGTTGTGAGGGCGTTTGTCTCTGTTTTTTCAAGGAAACAGGCTTTCCTTGGCAAAACAGACAGTTAGAAAATCTGCCTTGACCCTTGTGACCTCCACCCACCAACCCCTCCTCCTTCCCTACCCTCCAGGAAAAAAAAAAGCTCAGAAGAAAATGTTCACAACCTGAATCTGCAGCCTTATCTGTAGCCGGAATTCATTTACACAGCTCTGACCATGTTGCATGCGCATACTCGACTTCCCACACAAGCTCATTACATCTGAGTCCAGCACCACCGAGTGCAAAAGAGAAAGGGAAAATGGGAACGGAAAACTGCACCGCTCAAGCTGAGGTCAGTTTTTGGAGGAAAAACCCAACGTTAAATGAGCAAAAAAAKCTGAAAAATGTGCTTTAATCGACGTCCTCCCTTTGCCCTCCAGTGATGCGTGCTCCTACACAAGTCAACCAGAGGACAGAGGGGAATTCAGCACAAACATATTTGCATTTGCTCGCAGTTTACTCCAGAGTGAGTGCAAACATTCCACGCAAAACTGATCCAAATAATTGAATGTGCAGTCTAATTAAGATAAAACTTTTCTTRRTTTTTTTTTCTGCCTTTGGATCTAATCAGTCCCACGTATAAACAAGCCTGCTCGCTGAGCAGAGATTTGGTGGATAAACACACCTTCTTGTGCACGTAAATGTAAACACGCCAAGGCCACAATAAATTACAGTCGTTCCCATCTGGGAGCATTAAGAAGCTGTTAATGAATAGGGTGCTGCAGCGACCGCCACAAGTGGAAGGAGCCAGCTGGAGGAGGGAGGAGCGGTGAGGTTGGGGGAGGTGGGTGGCATCTGGGCAGCAGATATGTGTGTAGTCATGTAAAAGAGGCTGCGGTAAGAGTGAGGGATAGGAGGAATCCAGAAAGTCGGTTTTGAAGGCAGCAGTTTGTGTGACCTGCCTGGCAAGAATAATAATAATAATAAATTTTAATCCACAAGTTTGAGTGCAAATAATCGTAATAAAATCTGCAAAAAAAATCCTGATCAAGGTCAAATACGAGTGCTTAAAGGTGGAAATTCTGCTTCATTATTGAGCAGTACAGTAAACAGAGGATATTAGAGATATTAGTTACTCAATTTATAAATCAAACTCTGATTTTCCACATGACAGGTGGAGTTAGTCACCACTTAACTAAGGAGGAAATGAAGCTATTTATACTAGCTTCACCGAGAGCCTCCAGCACACTTCAGTGTTACCTCAGGGAGGTGCACAATGGACCAACCACTATTGAGCTGGAGGGGGGTGTGCATACATTGCATACATTTTAAGGTATAAATGTATCATTTTGAATAAATAAATTGTGGGCATGCTTCCTGGMTTTTTTTTAGATTATTTAATGTATAAATTCATCAAATGGTTTATYAGAGGGGAAAATCTTTGCTTTTCCAAAACTGCGGTGTTTTGGATTGAAATGTCCCAATACCAGTTTTCCTTAAACCGAATATGAGTACATCAGTTTGGGTATTTGCTGATACTGAGCACAAATACCAAGTACTTCCTGAGTTACAACAACATGCAATGCCTTATTTAGAACCAGGTTGTCTCTCCTTCCTCTAACTGGAGCAAATCAAATATACATAATGACATTGGGCCTATTATATGAAAAAACTTGTAAACGTGTATGCATTTATTAAACAAGGAACTGACAAACTTCTCACTTGAAATGTAATTTATAATAAAAACACATTAAATGAATTCAGTATTGATACCAGTGTTGTATAGCAGTGTTTCCCAAAGTTGGGGTCGGGACCCAAAGTGGGGTCCTGAAAAGATTTTCTGAATTAATTACATTTTTGCCTTAGTTGTTACAAAGGAGTGAGGTTAGTGTATTTAAAATGGATAAATGTAGTATAAAAATATTGTTACTATGCCCATGTTTTGTTGACCTGATACAAATGTTTATCATCCAAAAACAGTTGGGGGCACAGGTCTCTGCTACTGTTATTTTGTGGGTCAAAAGCTGAAAAGTTTGGGAACCACTGCACTTTGGTTCCCAAAGTTGGGCTTGGGACCCAATTATGGGTCATGAAGCACCTTGGATAATCTCCAGAAATCAATTTAAAGGGTAATAAAATAATTGCTGCTGTAATATTTTTCCTATAACTATTACAAAAACACAAAATAAGTATAAATAAGTATTTATACTTGTGTACAAGCTGTTTAGATTGTCAAAAAGCCTGTGTTTTTAGGGTTATTAACAAAGTTTGTGTACTCAGACCAGTAATATTTGGGGTCACAAGTTTTTGCCATGYATATTTTGTGGGTCAGAAGATAAAAAGTTTGGGAACCACTGTATAGGGACACTACCATTCGACTCCCCCTGGGATTTCCACCCACGTCTAAATCCGCTGACAACCACACTGAATCATATTTACGTATTTTTACTCAACAAATCTCAGTGTAAAACTGTACCAGATCATCAAAACCGTCACACATCTGGATCCCAAACAGCTCTTTCATGGACGTCATCATTGTTAACCAACTATTTTCAGTCACTTCAACTGTTTCTGCAGGTAACTAAATGCACCTGTAGTTGTCAGCTGATCACGATTGCTAACTAATTAGGGACACAATAACCATTGATACAAAAAAAATGTAGATTTTGTTTCTTACTTTTTAAAGTTTACATTTGCAAGACAAATTGATCAACCCTGTAACGTTATACATTTCTAATTCTTGATGCATTGCATGTTTTTTGCATAGTAGAACTCATCGGGTGCTCCAACAAAGAATGTACCCTYTAAACGATCCAATCTCTTAGTTTTGGCAGATTGTCAGCACTTTCTAATCCCTCGCCATCTCACATTGTTTGATCGCCCACCTCTGCTTTAAAGCCGTGTGTACATTGTGCGCTGAGATCAAAAAGCCAGATAAACTCAGTCACCCTCTGCGCTCCCTGCTTTTTGAGCTGCAGAGAAAGCAACAGTGCGTCCCCAGACTAATGACTGCTCCCCTTTCTAAAGGGAGGTGTCTGAGGAGGTGTGGCAACAGAAGGTCCGGTTTTCTTAAGTGACCTTTTAATACCCTCAGCCCCTTTCACAATACCTCACTGGTGGGCGTCTCAAGTGGACACATGGGTCATAGACGGAGCAGAAGTGTGCCTCAGAAGGAGACAAAAGACACCACCTGTATGCTAATGCTCTGAGAGACAATCATGGTGGGGGGGGGCAGCAGAGGGATGAAGTGTGTCATTCCTTTAAAAGAAAAAGAAAAACTTCAAGGCTATAAAACAGAAGCCAAAAATTGATTCAAGGCTCTCATTTTTCTAACTCGCAGAAAGGCAAGAAACCAGACAGATCTGAAGTCTGACACTTTATAGGTGGAGAGGGTGCAGTAAAATTGATCCCTTTTTTGTCTTTTAAGGCTGCAAAAGGAAGAACAACAACAGCAATGTGGATGAGTAACTGCAGGATTGTGCTGAAGGGAGGATTGAAAAAAATAAAAGAGCAGGCGGTAAAATTTATTTGTAATATGTGTGTTAAGTAATGAGAAGGAGGGCGAGTGATGTGTCACTTCATGGGGAGGATGGCTCAGACTAAAGGCTGTAAAATCCATTTCACCTTCTGCTTTTTAGGCAATAAGAAAGCCAAACTCTCTGAGGGCGAGCGCAGCGTCTTTGTCATTAAGCTGAAGGAGGGAAAATGAGGCAATAAAAATGATTTCCTCTGTCTTTCTGTTTTCCTTAGAGAAAGGGAGGTTTGTCTTGCGGAGTGTGCCGTGGCAGAGGGACAACTGTTCGTATGGAAGAAAAAGAGAGTGAGGTCAGGGGTCGTAAAAGTCTCTTTTCTTATTGCTTGAGGTAATAAAGCAGAGTGGTAGCATGTGCCTGTTGAATGGAGGGTGGGGTAATTGCTATTAATCAGATTTAAGAGTGGCACGCTCGCACAAAGGCGCAGAACGTCCCTCCTCCCGCAGCCTTGGACCACACATGCAAACACTTTGCTCGTTCATAAACAGACTTATGTAAACACATCTTCGACGTCGTCGTGCGCACAGGCGCTCCATTCATGTCAGCCCGATTTACCGGCGCATAAAGCATTCCAGACTTTATTTTGTCAGAGTGTCTTATTTACTGCACTGTCTCTCTGTGTGTATACGTTCATCCCACAGTTTGCTGCACATTTCTTCACACCTTCGATTCATATTTGTTTTCCTGTTTATAGCTTCTTCTGTACGTTTATTGCAACCGAGCTACTTCTGAATGATAAATGTTCAGCTCAATCAAGAAAGGTGCACTACATCTTCTTGTATTTGTAATACAGATTCACTAAAATCTCTCCAATTCTTTCAAGAAATATTGTTCCCTTAAAAATCTGCTTCAGCTCACTTGCTCTATTTTTGCCTGTTTTTTTTCTACTTTTAGCTTTTAGATATTGTTCTGCCACTTTTAGCTATCATTTTGCTTATTTTAACTTTTAGCTATTGTTTTACATCTTCAAACATTTAGAAACCATACCGTCCCTTTTAGCTTTTCCACTCAAAATATGACATTATCACATAGAAGTGATGATTAAGTGTGGCATTTTAGTTGACAATGCTTAATAGGACAGTTAAATAAATGACAATTACACTTGCATGAAGCTGATGTTGTGGCCTTGAACCTCATTTTCTGACTTTCCTCTTAATCCAGTTTATGTCTGCGTTTCAGGTAACTTAACAAGTTTGTAGCATTAGCYTTAGCTGCACCTCCTATAGGGCTCACATGTGTAAGATATTTTGATAGTGATGTGTCGCACACAAAAGTATGTCATGACACTAATTGCAGTAACTGCAAAGTGGTAAATYTTAATTTTTGACWGGTTTTCTGARAAATATTTGCATAAGGTAMGATTTTATCCAACCCTACATTTAACTTTTCCCAAAAATGACTCAAACTACATTGCTCAATGTAAGTTTTTTTCAATCTAAAACTTAAAGTGCCTTTAGTGTGACATGAACACCCTTCAAATACAAAAAGTAAAAAAAGTTATTTATATTTAAGAAACTTGATATAAAACTTTATTTTGCACATTTTGTCACATAACTGGTATATTTTCTTTGAAATATGGTTCAGAGAAAGTGAAACAGGAAGTGACATGAAAGGGGAACTGTTTAAGAGAATAAACTCCAGTTTTTTGTTTATTGAAATAATTGTATTTGAACTTTGACTCATCTTCATCGCTCTCTGACAGTGACTCAAATACTTTAAAGAAATTCTCTACCATCTGTGTTGTCCGTCATTGTAGTAACGCTCTGTTCACCTGCAGACATTCCCCTTTGACATCACTTCCTGTTACTTCACATGCAAATATCACAACAACTGTTCATCTTGCCGGCGTGAAATTTCTTTTGCAATATTTTACCAATGGCATCTTTCTAAAAGTGCATTCATACTTATTTTAAAATTTGATGTCACAGAGACTTTAAGGCTTTAATAAAACCCAGAATCTATTTTTTAACTCTGAGTTGTTCTGATAAGAAAACAAAGGACTGAGCTGCATCATTGTACAATTTTGGTTCATCAGGTGATCAGGTGTGTCAGGCGGCCTCCATAAAAATTAGCTTTTGTGTCAGCTCCTCTTCATCAGGAGGAAGGTGCGCAGCTGGCCCCTGTGAGATTGTTCCTCTTTCTGTTAAAAATCCCATTGTGTYAGTGCAATGTGCTGCTGGGTTGTTGCAGAGCTATATCATTTCAGTTTCCCTTCCCTGCAGTATTGAACGCGCTGTAATGATGTAATTGGACTTCGGCTGTAACGTGCCGGGCAGCTTATTCCCCCTCTGAAGCTGTTGTGTTGTTGTGTCGAGAAAAAAGCAGGGGGATGTAAACAGAAGCTCTGGGTGGTCCCRTTTCTCAGGACTCAGACTCGGCGGACACAAAGTGAAGTCGTTTGACAGGAGAAGAGTTCTTTCTTCTCGACACAACCTGCGTCGCTGCTCTGCCCGCCACTTGTTTGTGGCTGTCCATGGAACGGCCCTCATACATATTGAAGAAGGCTTTTGAGYAATCCACCAGTGTGCCCCGTTTTCATCCTCCTCTCCTTATTTACATTTGAGTGTCAGTCTCTCCCTTTCTTCCTCTCCCCTGCATCTGTCTGCATTGCTCTAAGAAGTACTTTTACATTCAAACTATTCACTTTCTGCTTTTTRCTCACTCTCTACTTTTCCACTTCGAAACAGTCCACCTTCCTTTCTCACACCACTTTACTTTTGATTTCARTCAACTTTTCTCTCCCTAAATGATTTTGCTTTTCTTGTTTTGTAGATTAGTATTCCTGTGAACACTTTTCAGAGTCTGTCTACCTTGAGAGAAAAGTTTGGAAGGGGTTCTGTGCAAAGGTTATGGTCAAATAATAGATCACTTCATGGAAAAGTCTTTGAACAACTTTAGGTCAGAGAGAGAAAAAAAAGTGTAATTCTGACCTGAGCTAAAGGTTTTGGCCCTACTCTGATCAGGTGCAGAGCCAGAGGGGTGGCCAGGGTGGCAAGTGCCACCCCCAAATAATTAACAAGTGGGTGGGGATCTTTCATTTTGTGTTTGCATTTTGATTGTGTTAAAGATTGTTCTCTGATATTGCTGTAGTATTCACATTTTCAGCTGTGTACATTTGAAAATTATAGCCCTTTGTAAAATTAGCATTAGCATTAGTGGTTAGTTTAACCTGGGATTAGCATCGGCAATCATRATGTGATCATTCTTAGCTACTCCACAACATTTTCATCTCAATAAGTTTTAAAATTGCTGAATTACAGCCTTTTAAAGTTAGCTGTGGTGGCCATCTTGATTTTTTAAGTATTTAGGATTTGGCTTTATGGCTACTTCTACACTAATGTTTAAGATTGTGTATTTAAAATGGTTGAATAATAAATTGTGACCAGCACTTAGCATGTTTTTGGGATCATTCTTAGCTCAATATTTCTTAAAACAGCTGAATTTAAGCCATTTGGAATTACCTGTGGTGGCCATGTTGAATTTTCAAATCCAYAGTGCCACCCTTTGTTAAAAAATAATAAATTCTAGCTAGCTCCCCCCCAACTCTGACTCCGAATCTAGTCAGAATTAAAGTTTAATTTCTCCAAAAGGGGTTTGTTCAAAGAGCTATCTATAACAGGTAAGATGTTAATCATTCATAATCTTTTCAAAAGCTCTTTTTAGTCCTGCAACAATTTTTGTTTTTCTTTTCACATTTTCATTTCACTGCATGTTTTCTTCATGTCACATTTAAATMGACGTATTTTGTTCATTCTTTTATGACAACTTCATCTTTCAGTCATTTTTTTCTCTTCGGCTTCACCCGGCTCGAAACTTCCTCCACTCGTTACAATATTAATATCCTTTGGCTTTTTTTAAATCCTGCTTCCGATTTATCATTTTGTTCCATCACTTCAGCCACAGTTTTGCATCCTGCTCTGCCGCCTCCTCTACATTTGAATGTTATGCTTCATCTGAACATCTTATTACATTTTCACTCCCCTTCTGTCCTCTTTATTTGCTTCCCATCTTCTTCTCTCTCTCTGCCAGCACCCAAGAATTCATCTGGCATCCGTCCCGCCTTCTGCTTCTTCTCCACTCGATTTCGCCTCAGATATATTTATGTTTACACATTAAGCTTAGTTTCACCTCCATTCTGAGTTTCCCTTCTCCTTGTTATTAAACATCCGGAGGACTTTTCGATGCCTAAATTTGATGGAGGTGAGCCTCATCCACTCGTGTTGCTTCCCAGCCGGTCCGCAGTGACTCTGGACGCCCTCTCTGAGGGCAGCGTGTTGTAAAATGTGTTTGTCTGCAAGTCACCTGCAATATCTCAGGAGCCACTTACGAGGAGGTGGCAGTCTTGGGGAAATGATGTATTACGCTCTAAAATTTCAATTTGCCCAAGAGAGGCAGCCATAATTACAGGTCAGTAAAAGTTTCATGTCGGCTAATTACAGGTCCAAAGGTCTCCCTGCATCATTTATTGGTGAAACATATTTATTTCTGCCTCGTGTTACGTGCCTCCTTTTCGCCTTGTTACTCCTGCATCATTTAAATTTGCATATTGTCCCCCTTAAACATGTCTTTTTTAAAGATTTTCACTCTTCCCACACGCCTCCTCACTTTAGCGTTCTTTCTTGGTCTCACACTCTTATTATCTAACGTTGTATGTTTGCAAATTCTCCTCAGTCCTCCTCCTCATCATCCACCTCCTTCTAAGCTGCTCTTTGTCTCCCAGTTTTGCTAACAGGGTGGAAACGTGGGCGTTCATTTTTCTTCGTGCTACACACTTATCAATTCCTTTCTCCGGAACATTCTGTGTTTTAACGTCAGTCAGCATTAATGAATGTGGCAGGCAGCAAAAGCTCTGCACACAAGCCATACATTCAAATTATGAACAAAAAGACAGGCAAATGTATGATTCCTGAAGCCATAAGATTTGCAAGTTTGATTTGATTGATTTTATTTATTGATTTAACAGGAAAAGATTACTAAAAATCAAGCCTGACTCAGCATAATTGCTGTTTTACAGCAGGT
>NW_013952500.1:1590464-1591607 GCF_001266775.1 Austrofundulus limnaeus | reverse complement strand
TTTGCTGTTTTGTTTGATTTTATTGTTCGTTTTATTACTGTACTTTGTTCATTGTTTTTATTTTATGCTCCTGTACAGCACTTTGGTTTTTATTGTGCTTTATAAATAAARGATGATGATGATGATGATGATCTTTAGACTAAAGAGGCAGATGTCAATTTCATTTTATATTTTTACAGAAAAACATGATTTAAAACAGGAAGATTTCCAAGAGAAAACAAAAAACTCTTATCATCGGATCATTTGATGAGGATTTTTAAGCGATGCACAACATATTAAAGAGAGAAATGTWAAGTTCAGCATTTTTTCTTTTGATAAATGTAAAATTAACACATTAACTCAATCACCTGTGTATTTTTTTTATTTATGTCACTATGATCCAGTTGGAAGCACCTGATGTCAGCAGTTCTTAGGTTTGAAAGTTCAAACTTGGTTCTTTGCATGTGAATAAATGTTGATTTTTGATGAACAAGTGGCACCAAATCAGTTCTAAAACCTTCAAACTGCAAATTTTAGCCATTTTAACACAGAATCAGTTCTGAATTTTATGTACACAGACAGCAGGAGGCGTTTGAGGGGTGTTTAATTAATGAAAATACTTTAAAAAAGCAACCTTATATCATCTTTTATCATCATCATATAGTGAAATATCTAGAAAAGTTTAAAAGTGAGATCTTTTTGTTATGAACACAAATCTGTGACAACTTAAATTCAGTCAGAAATTATCTGGAAGAATATTTAATAAGTTCCTCTGTGAACCTAAAAAAGTGTTCAGAAGTCTCAAACYTTCTCTCTCCCTGGAACAACACAACCCTGGCTCTGACTAATCAGCCACCTCTTTGTTTACCTCTCTGATGATTCGACACAGCTAATTAGGAGGCAGCAATTAGCATTTCATTTCTTTGCCATATTGTTACAGTCGCTCGCTGATTACCTTGGCTTCGCCTTAAAATTGCTTCACCTTATCATTAATTTACTTCCTATTGCCTCGAGGGAAAAGTTAAGGGAAAGTAAACCAGAGCGAGTTATAACAAGTCCACTAATATGTTTCATTTATAGGCAAACTATTGAATAAACAATGATTATGCTTTTCTTTTTTCTGTTTTTTTTTTTTTTTTTTTTTTTTTTTTTTTTTTTTTTTTT
>NW_013952500.1:1573575-1586054 GCF_001266775.1 Austrofundulus limnaeus | reverse complement strand
TTTTTTTTTTTTTTTTTTTTTTTTTTTTTTTTTTTTTTTTTTTTTTTTGTTCTGATTTAATAAGAAGGGGTGGACATATGTGCCGCTAATTACAGGAAACACTTCACCTCTATTGTTTACGAAGAAAGAGCTCATACAGGTTCAGGAAGAGCTGCAACAAGTGGAGCTGCTTTGATTAACAATGGGGCCCCCAAAAAACCAAGAGGCTAACTGAAGCAGACACGTACCGGACTGAGCACCGCTGGGCCGCTCCATGATTCACACCAACACAGTCCACTTATGTAAATATCTGCTGGGACGGGTTTTTTTGGGGGGGAGGGTAATGACAGCTCCCCACCCCCCAACCCCCAACCCCAACCCCACATTAAACCTCTCATTTATATTTGGAGCAAAAAGAGGTCGGACACATCTCTGATGATAGTTGTGCTTCAGAGTAACAAACAGGACTCTGGCTGCATTTAAACTTTCTTACAGGTGTCTGAGGATGAGCAAACAGAGTTAAAGGTGTTGTATTCTTTAAAGAAATGCACATTGTTCATGTTTTTAACGCCAAAGTTTTAAAATAATATTATCTAATGAACAGTGTGATGATGATGCTCAGCCACCAACACACCGGATGTTGCTCTCATATCTAAAATGAAGTGAGGTAAAGATATTTTTGTGTTTTTTTTAATGTTGCTCAGCAGTGATGGTCATCTTAAATGCAATTGACTTAATTGTAATGAAGTACTACAACTTTATTTGGTCGTGTTTGCACCTGTTTTGTTCCATCAACACTCTAAAAGTACACACTACACTCCTGTACAGTAGGTGGCGATATGCAGCTTTAAACTGAGAAGAAGAAGAAGCATTATTTTAGTGTTGCCTACCTGCTCAGATCAAGTAGGTGCTGTACTTGAGAACATCTCTCTACCAGAGCATCCACAGTCTGATCTTAGACCTACACTCGAGGAGGAAATTTTTTTTTAAAAATAATAATAAAAATATTGGTACTGTTTTAAGCATTTGCTGTATTGCCACTGACAAACTTGATCACGGCCTACAAATGTTTGCTGTCCAACCTGAAAAAGCACGTTAATTTATGTGGACATTATATAAGTTGGACGGTTTTAGACTTTTAGTCCCTTTGTTCTCTTTAAGGGTTTTTGCCAAATAAACTTTATTAAAGTGTTTTGTAAAAAAAAAGTACAAAAATTGTTTTAAAAAACCATCAAATTTTTAATTACTTCCATTACTTAAGTGTTTTTGTAAGCACTTTAACTTAAGTAATAATTGAACAGAGCTTCATTGAGTAATATTTGTACTAGTAGTATCAGTACTTTAACTCAATTAAAGAAGCATAGTACTTTGTCCACCGGTTGTAGAGGTATATCCAATATTTAATTTCTTAATYTTTGATTAAAAGTTATCCAATTTTTCACCAAATAATTTGTTGACAAACAACTGATTCCAGTAGAGCTCAGAGTATMRGCTGTAGATGACTCTCAGCTACTGCCAAACCAAAATCAGTATCTGAAAAACTGGTTATATGTTTGTGATTGCTAACYTWGCTTAGCTCTGGCAGACATCCTGAATCAGGTTGATTCCAAAAGTTGATTAGTTGTAAAAATATTTTCATTTTTAAAGGGTTTTKTTAAAATCTGTCCACTGTTTCATGAATATTTTTGATAAGACACCCACACACCCTAACCTTAACCACCCAGTGGAGTTCCACACCAAACTGGTCTTTGGTCCCCAGAAGGATTATTGGTCCTGACAGAATAGGTGTTTAAACCAGAATGAAAACCTGAAACACACACAAACCCAAAAACATCACCTTCTCTACCAAATAATATAATGGGAAATTAGTCCAGTTTTAGATTAGTACAGATCCAGAAAATAAAAATGAATTCCTCCCAAGTGTATTTCTATGACATCATRTAATTACTTTGGGTAAAACAGTTAAAAGAAAAGAGAAAAAAAAGTTAAATTATGGATCGACACGTTCCCATGCCTACACGAAGCGCTCGCTCCCTATCATTTTCATACATCTTATTTTCATGCCGCAGAAAAAGAACCTGGAGCAGATTCTGCCAGGAATTGGGGTGAAAAGGTTGTGTTTAAGGCCGTGCGTGCATTTGGGTTTGTTCCTGTGTGAACTGTARAAACGGTCTCTATGGGATTACAAACAAACAACTCTGACTTTATATTCAGAAGTTTGGATCATTTAAAGGGTTCTTTCTTTCAATCCTGGTGGAGTTAAGACGGAAACGTTGGAAGCTTTTTCCTCTTCACGTTTTGATTGCAATGCAAATGACAATTACACCGGCAGTCCCTCTCAGCCTCTCATCTTCCCACCAAGCCAGAAAAAACAACTGGATTCTAAAAAAAAAAAAAAAAAAATTGATCCACCGGGCTGAGAGCTCTCCATGAATACAAAACCCATTCCTGTTGGATGACCGACTTGACACAGAGCGGCACACAATTACCAAGCACATATGCCTCTCTGTGTTTGCTCTGTTTGATCAAAATTGGCTTGTCAGCTTGGACAGAATTTGAAAATGCAGATTAGCTTCACTGTGAGCACTCAGAACCGCTGAATGTATTATCTGTAGTGGCCAAAGCACTTCTCTTGAGTCGGGGACTTTCTGCCTCGGAAAGCGAAGAGTTTTGTGTGGGTTTTTATTGGAAATTATTTTCAAAGATCAGGAGAAGTGAGCAGGGAGCTGGGCTAACYGGTATTGTGAAATCTGCTCTAAGCAAGCAGATGAATCAGAACCAACTGCGTGGAGATAATTAAACTGTCAGTTCAGATGTTGATTTCAAAGTTTACAGCTTTTTAGYTCTTTGGGAATCACCTAGTTGGCACTAAAACACTGTTTTATGTGTCAAACTGTGTTGCCTCTGTTTTTGTGGATTTTGCTTGAGATTGGAACCAGTTGTGACTTTTTTGACAGGTTGCAGGTAAAAAGTGTAAAAATTTTAATTTAAAATTTGTTRGTTACTGAGCTGTCTGTTATGTTGACACAACTCTGGTTCATCCTTGGAGCTGAAGAGGCTTTTTGTGCCTGATTCACGCTCAGAAACTCATTAACACCAAACAAATAGAAAAGATTTCTAAGAATCACCAAAATAAAAGCCTATATGACTTGAAGGAATGCATATTACCCATCACATGATGGAGTTAGTTATTTGGTCAAGCCTTAAAAGGAAATTGAATATACAAGTTCATGCAATATTGTGATATCTCACATGATCTGTTAGCTCAAAATTTGTATGATTCAATGAGGCATTGGCCTTTTTATGTTAATATAATGTATCTGCTGTGTTTCTCTGCTTGTATTCTCATGTAAAATGAAGTGTGTGTGAATAAATATTTATTTTTATGCTTGAAAAATGTGGCACCACAGACTTATTATCGCATATACAGTATATTATCAGTCTTATTTTTCATAAGGAGTTACATTTTCTTTTCCAGAAATTTGAGTATAATACATAAGTATAACTAAAATTCATTTCATTGCAAAACAAATGGTGACATTTATTCACACATTAAGAAAATTTACTATTTAAATTAATATAATTTTATTATACCTGAGTTTAGAAAAGGGCAGTGCAAATGATTTGTAATTAGTTGTTTGAAATTACAGCGTTAATTGACTAACCTTCCATAAAGTAGCTTTATTACAGTTGTGCTTTTAAAAGTGATGTTGAGCAGTTCACACATAAAACTTTGCAGGTAAAAACAGGTGAAGTGGAACAAAGCTTCAGAAGTAGATTATTCTTGTTAATGTTTTTTAAAAATGTGGTGGTGTAGAGCAATTCTTTTTAATAACACTGAAATTTTTTTTATCTAACGACTGAGATTTCTTATATAAAATGTGTAAAGTTGAAACAGATTATATCAACTTCTTAATGTGACAAAACTTTTTTCAGACAACAAAAAAATAATCAATGTGAGCAACACGGTAAGAGGTGCCAACAAGATCTGTCAGTAAACGGCAGAGTCGAAGAAAACCTGCAGGACCAAAATAGACTTTAAGTTAAAGAAATCACTCTGCAAACACACACCAGATGTTGTCGAACCAGTGTGTGGGCGGTGTCGTGTCTGTGATTGACAGGAGCTCAGGGGAAAAACATCACCGTCTGAACACATTCATGGGTTAAAAAAAATGAAACAAGAAAAAGAGAAATAACTGGATGTGCTTGATATATTGTGAAGTAATGAAGTGTAAAAATTACAGTTAGAAAGCTGTCATGCACTTCATTTGTCACGTTGTGTCGAGGAAAGTGTGGATAAAATTTATATTAAATTTAAAGCTGTTGCATTTTGTTGTGTTTGATGGCATTATGTTTTATGCTATTAAGCTACTTTTAGCTTACAGCTACTTTTCAGTTATACTGTATTTATCATTTACAGCCAGCCTTTCACTGATTTTAACAAACCTTTAGATACTTTGTGCATTTAGTTAGTCTGTAGCTACTTAAACTCCTAGCTAACATTTGTTGTTTTTAGTTACCATTTCCCTATTCTTAGCTTTTAGCTAGTTCTTTTTTTTGTTTTTACATGTGCTACTTTTACTAAGCAATTTCCTATTTCTGCAATTTTATCTAGGATTTTGCTTTTATTTCAGCCTTTAGCTTGTGTRATGCTTCTTTTAATTTAAACAAATTATTTAAATAAACAATAAATGTTTAAATATGCACGTGCAAACAAGTTCTTTGAGTTTCTTTTGTGACATGTTTCTCTTGTTTCTAATTGTTTCTGGTTATTTATGGAAAATAACATGAAACTCTGATTTTTATTTAGTGTCAAACCTGTAGTTTTATTAACTCTGTGAGTATCCTGAGCCAATCATAGGACAAGTTTTTAACACAATATTTTTCTTTTAACATGAGAAAATTAAAGTATAAAATCTGTACAATATTGCACATAATAGATATTTAACTGTCTACATTCATATTTAAATAAACAAACTTTCAGGTAATGTTTATGTAGGCAAATGTCCTCAAAACGTATACAATACAGAAGGGGGAAGCCAGTGGAGCGAGAAGTATCACGCACAGCTCTCTGATTGGTCCTTGAAAAAAGGGGCGTGGCCTAGCATTGTGAGCGTTTCTCAAAACCAGCCTCCACGCAGCGCAGCCTTTCATTCACCACGGATTTTGTTGAGTTCGTTTGATCTGTCCAGCATTTTTGTTTGTTTCACAAATCAAATCGTTTTTCCTTGTTTGTTTTTGTTTTATTTTCCGCAAGTCTCCAACAGCGCGTGCAGCCTTCAGGTGTCCGGAAGAAGAGCTCTTTTGGAAAACTTTTTTTTTTTTTTTTTTTTTTTTTCCCCCTGTGCACCACTAACCCGAGTTGAGGTCCTCGCCTCTCTTCCACTCCTCTGTGTCCATCATGGATTTAGTTCGGATCGTGGGCTTCGTTGTGAGCGTCTGCGCCTGGTTCGGTTCTGCGGAGCGACACAGCGTCTACTGGAACAGGACGAACCCAAAGTAAATATATCTCTAACATCCCTCCTCTGCTGCTTCCTAATGGTGCAACTGATTTATCACTATGATTTTAGTGCATTAGATGAATAGTGTTACTTTTGCTCAATTCTCAGAGTAAATAAAGTTATTTTTGATTGATGAAGAAAAAAGCTGAGCTCCTGCTGGTGACAAGATCATGCACGCGCCTTTTCTCCCTCTCTGGGCCTGTTATTAAAGGACGGTTTACCTATAATTCATTGGCTCAACGTGATCAGATTTAATCCGTTTTGCAATCTGTGCATCTGCTGCACAATGAGTTGCATCCGTTTTAGTCGTGTGCTTATTCCTGAGTCAATCAGTGCAGGTTTTAAAGGGAAGTTTAAGTTTGTTTGTTTTTCTGCAGGAATTGATGCATTTAGTGCTGCAGGTTTTGTGTCGCCTGACTCAAAAACTCATAAGGTGGAAGATAATGTTTTTTCCTGTCTGTATGTGGTAGTGTTTTCAGCAAAATATCTCATGAGCCATTTGCTGAATTGTAATGAAACTTGCAAAGTTTCATCACTGTATTTGCATCTACAATTGATAACTTTTTGGGAATGACAGCTTTAAGATGTTTGCTACAGCCAACAGTTTGTTTGTTTTTTTACACAAAATCGAACATAACTCAGGTAATTTTACAAATTTTGACCTTAGATTTGGTGTGGTAGTAGCTGACAGTGATCCCCAACAAATGCTRCTCTATTGGATTCTAAGAGGTATTTGTGTACAATTTTGCCAACAACATTTTTGTCATCTTTGTCTCTGTTAGCTAAATAGCTCATGAATTACTGAACGGATTGTAACCAAACTTTCAGGAAATTGCTATTGAATGAACATTTACAACTCTTTAACTTTTGGGGTCAATCCAACTTAAAATGGTCGCCATAACCAACTGTGTTTTTTTAAAGAAAACTCTAAAATGGCTTTAGTTCTGTGAATTTTGCAGGTATTGTGCTAAAATCTTGAGAAGCCATAGGTGAGACTAATTAACAACACATAATCTAAGTGCTAATTATTTTACAAGATCTTTGATTAAAACTTTGACATTGATTCTTAAAGTTAACTCTGTCTGTTAGCAAAATATCTCATTAACAACTCAGCAGGTTTTATTGAAACTTTCAGGAAGTAATAATAAATGGATGTACGTGAAAAACTGATGAACTTAGCAACCCAATTAAATATTGCCTCTACAGTTAATCTACATTAACTAACACAAAGATAGTTCCAACTCTGTTGGTTTCACTAATATTGAGCTATAATTTTCCATCATGAAAGGCGTTCAATGAATGGTAGATTTTTAATTCATTCATTAGTTTGTGTGCTGTCAGGATGGAGCACCCTTAAATTATTTCCATGTGTTTTTATTTATTATTTTTTTATATATACAGGCTTGACTCACAGAAAAACATGTTGAAATATCTGTTGCAATATCCTCCCCATCTGACACGCAGCCCTAACCTCTGTGTGGAGTGGGAGGCTGCTGCGTCTCCTAAATCAGGAGACATCACATGGGGGTTCTGTGTTTGTCAGGGAGACGTACGGGCGTTCATATTTCAGGTGCCGGACGGGTAATAATGGTGCGCGACAGAGACAGAGGAGGTAACATGATGCCTGCCCAGTAGGTCACACTACGTGGGAGAGAGAGAGATGGATTGCTTGGGGAGGAGAAATCGGAGCTGAAATTGTCAGGGTTAGGGGCCATTTTGGAATAAGTGGGGGTCAATTAGAATTATGAGTTGATGATGTCTGGGGTATATACGAAAGGAGGTCAGGTTTGCACGCCACAAGCAAAGGTTCTGCAGGCAGGCACCCACACACAAACACGCCCACATGGACAGGCAAGTGCGAAGAGACTCCTGGCAGACAATCACTCAATCACACCAACCGAAGCCGTCTAAATCAATCCCACTCTCTCTGCAAACACCAAATGTTCTCCCGCAAGCTCACATCCAACTTTCTCCTTTCCTCTCAACGGGGGCTAAAACGGCATCATTTAACGTTCTCAGAAAGTCCATAATTACAGCGGGAAAGCTTTTCTCTGAAAAGTCAGGGTCCCAGATGGAGAGGCTTTTTGTGGTGCTGTGCAGCAACAGTGGTCATGCTAGATATGCTGGTAATCCCTGTTTTTCTTTTTTCTTTTTTTTGCACTTGCTATTAAACAACTGCAATAAAGCTCTCTCTTTCTTAATCCTGTATTCACAGGAAAAACAAAGCCCGGAGTTTAAGAAATGTTTTCATTCAGAATATTTCTCATCAATCCCAGCATTTGCCTGTTTCCTGTTGACCCATATAGTGTGTTGACGTCCATCATTTCCCATGTGCCTCTTCCTCTGTCAGGTCCAGGTTTTAAGCTCTCCTCCGGCTCCCAAAACTACTCATTAATCAAACTGATCCCAGATTGATCACCTCAGTCCTCGTGGACCAGACTCATTTCCTTTTCAGATTATTTTTGTTCTTACCATCGAAGGTGAAGGCAGAGCAATGATGTTCTTACCTGTGTCTGTTTCCATAAATCATGAATCAGTGAGCAAATTTTAATGAAACATTCACAAAGTAATCATTAGGTGTTACATCTACAGTGAATTAATTTTTAGACGCAGTCCTTTTAAAGATGGCCGCCACATCTGGTCAACACGAGCTCCATAGCTCAGTCGTTTTTCACATATTTTGAAGAAAAAAATGGGTGTGGTAGTTGCTGAGAGTCATCCTCGTCATATACTTGGAGCACAGCGCATTTCACAGCAACTTTGCTTCAAACCAACACTGTTGGCAAAACATTTCATGAAATATTGGAGAGATTTTCAGGAATGTAATCATTGGATGTGCGTCTCATCAGATCTAGAGAGAAGGGGGCTCTGCAGTCACTTAGTGGGAGTTTCTTGGTGTTTATCAAAGATATGATTGGTCTGTTTGAATTTTGTGGGATGTAGTTTATTAAAGGTTGGATCGGCTGTTTTAGGTGGAGTTTGAAGAAGCCATAATGATTCTTGTGGATGAACGCGGGGCAGCTAAGTGGATGCGTAACTTGGTCGCAAATGCCAGAACTATAACTTCAAATATAAATATTACTTTTAGTTTTCAGTCAAGTCAAAACAAATGACACAACATTTAAGCATCATCTTCCAGGTCTGGCCACTCTCATGAGYCAAAGACATCAAATCAGTTAGGAGGGTCTTCTTTATTCAACAACAGCTCAACCTAATGAGAGCGTGTGTGTGTCTGTTGTTTAGAAATAGGCGTGAATTAATTCATTTGTCTCTTTTTTTTAAGTACAATCTGCTCCCAAGTGACCCGTGCCATGGGAATTCAGAACAGAGTGCACATCAATTAATCACAACTTTAATCACGATATTAAAAAGATGTAAATTTACACTTTTAAATCATCAAAAAACAAGAATGTTTAGTGAATTTAAGAATCAGAGTTAAACAAAATAAATTTTCCATTCACTTCTTTTAACCTGCCCCACAAGACAAGTCAATCAGACTAATTATGGTTCGCTAACTCCGCCCACATCGAGAACACCAGCAATCAAGATTAAGGCAAACTCCGCCCACACAGCAAGAACCCCCCCGCCCCCCATGTACTGCAGAGACCCATGCTTGAAACAAGAATATCTACCCTCGACAACACTCTAAATTATAAATATTTAAGTAATGCTTATGTGTGTGCTTCATCTTCAACATGTCCTCCCAGCTTTCACATGGAAGATGCAGCCTTGGCGGCCATCTTGAATAAAAACTCTAGAAAGGCAGCGGGTGATATGCATTCTTTCACGTTTCCTACAGTGTGTGTGTGCGCGCGATCACACCTCAGGATCTGCTGACTTCCAAGGTCGAGTCCACATGAACTTTAATGACTACTTTGTTTCAGCATGTGTGAAATCTCTTCCCGACAGTGTTTTTTGTTTTTTTTAGATTTCAACACGCTGTGGATTTTTCCTCTTTCTTCCTGATTAGCAGCAGCTTAATCACCAGTGATTCCCAGAACGAGGTGCACCAGTGCTCCCTGTTAGCTTTCCGTGCGTGATTTTTTTTTAACTTAAAGGGAGTGTCTCTGTGCTTACTCACTGTGACTCACAAACACTCTCGTTCATTTTAAGCGACTCACACACACACGTGCACCGCGTCCACTCGGAACCCTAAAACTGAAACGTGAAGCAATAATCTGCAACTTCTCGGCTTCTTTGCCATGTTGGCAGAGCATAAGTAGACCACCTCCTTTACCCCTCCTCCTCCTTTTTTTCTGCTTTGTACCTGTCTGCCCCTCTCTCCACCACCTCCCTCCCCCTCTTTTTGGCCAGGTTCCCTTCTTCAGCCAGGTTCTGCCGCTCTTTTAACTGTTTCGTGGCTCACTCAGACACCGATTTATCTTTTCTGCAGACCTTTAAAGCCTTAAAGCAACAGTTCAGAAATATCAAAGCGGGATTCTGRGAAGTGGWTATGAACAAWTAATATCTTACCTGTCGTGGATAGCTGTTCGTGTGAGCTAATTCTTCTTAAACGATCTGAGCTATCCCTTTAACTGCAGGGTTTTTAAGATGCCCTCGCTCTTTGCTTGTCCTTTTACTGAATGAGCTTGAACATGCGRTGCATTGGTTCCACAGAGAGCTATTTCTGGTATGTTTCAGCCACATGAAAGGGTTTACTTGCCATTTATCCAGTCAATGTGGCCGTTTTGTGATGCGCTCCATACAAATTGGGGGAATGGCCTTCACAGTGGGCCACAGAAAGAGAATAGTAACCGGTGTGACTGATCAAGGGTCAGAGTTCAGCGTGTGATGAAGTGGCACGGCCTCTATCAATCTGTCAGTCATCCTGTCACGGCGGTGGTCCCTGAATACTTGCTGCCACTCAGGCCAGCTTCTCTTCTCACAGCCGTGGCTCTGCCTCTGGGAAACTCTCACCCCCCCAACACACACATACCCCACCTCTGTCTTTTCCATCCCCTTCGCTCCCTTGCCAGCTTTTTATCTCAACTTTTACAAGCTGTCCCTTTTCAGTCTATTATTTCTTCACCTCCAACTCTGGTTCTCAGCGAAGGGAAGGAGAAAAGGAAGCACGCTAAGAGGTGTGGAATTTTTTTTTAGTGTTCTTGGCACCCATGGTGATCCGTCACAAGGCACTTTGCCCTTTTCTTCGCGCTCCTACTCCGTTTAAGCTCACTTCTTTTACTGTCTTAAGAAAAGCCACTCAAATCTTATTTTGTACTCTTCCTGGTCTTTTCACGTCTCTGTCCGTGCTGTCTTGAACGTCTTTCTGAAGCAGRGGAGCCGGTCTGAGAACCTGCATAAAGTGAAGGAGGGAAACTCAACGAAAGGAGAAAAACAACTGGAGTGTCTGTTTGCTTTCTGTGTGCGTGCGTGTGCACGCTTATGAAGATGAAAGATAAGATTGTGTAGTCGCTTTAGTGGGTGTGATCGCATAGAGGCAGTAAAAACTTCAGATTTGTGATTTTTCAGGGAATCAAAGCAAAGTCACAGGAAAAGACATCCTTGGTTTTCTCCACTTTCCTATTCCAATCAGACCCTCTCATTCTTTATTGGTCAGTGTTTTCTGAAACTTTCTAAATCAATCAATCCTTTTATATCTGCCTGGTAAATTCAATATTGAGAAAATGCTCAGTGGTAATCACATATATGCTTTATCACCCTCTGTGTTGCCCCGTCTTATCGTTACACACTGAGCTATGTTTACAAGACTTTATTTTATTCTCTGTTCGATATTCCCACTCTTGTTTTTGCAGCGTCTGAGATAGCGGGACTTGTTTTATTGACCGTGCTCCGTAGTAAATCGGTCCAAAGGTTCGAACTTCCTGCAGGCCTGTTGTTGTGTCGGCGTCTGCCCGCTGCGCGTCTCCTCCGAAGTGCCGCGCTTCCTGCTGGCGTCTTTTCCCGGGAAAACTGCGTATCCTGTCTGCACAATAAACAATACATTTCTCACACACCAACACACGCGAGGCGGTTGATTAAACTTCCCAGGCTTTTCATGAGAGCTGTTAAAAAGGGTGAGAATATTTTTGATTAAACGTGAGTAATTGTTTTGTGACGAGTGCTTTCAGCTGCGGCGCCTCAAGCACGATTTGTAATTTTTCGTTTAATCTGACATTCGTGCTTGTCCTGTTGGCAAGTCTCTGAACTGTCTGTGTCTGGATTCACCTCTGATCAGTGCGAACCCCTCCCACACGAGACTTCCCGCCATGCTTCCTACTACTCTGCACTGATTTACAAGAAATCACAAAGGAACAAACATTTGGTTACAATTCCAGGTTTTTACTATAACATCTTTGAACCAGAGAGCACYTTGTTCTTCAGGCATGTTTATCAAGTTTTGGTGGCGCTCATCAAGCAGTATGTAAGGGTTTGAATGAGGAAGTATACAAGTCCGATATTATCAGTGAAATGCCCTCATTGTGTTTGTTTTATTGTCGATGTGGGCTATTGTGTAACATGTTTGTTGAAACTTTGTAAGGAGACAATTAAAGTGTCTCCTTACAAGAAAAATTATTACCCCAAGAAATAGGGTGAAAAAGTCTCATTCAGCTGTGATAAGTTGCAAACTGCAGATTCACAAGAATCTCCAAAACCAATATTTTTGCACATTTTCTGAGTGGAGCTGCATGATGTATTGTTTGAGCATCGTCATCATATGTTTACGAAATAGTCACAAGTATTTTACCAGAAATTTACTTTGGTAAAAGTTAAAGTCTCCTTTAGGAATATTACTTAAGTAAAAGTCTTAAAGTATGTGATTTTTTTGTACTTAAGTATTAAAAATAAAAGTATTGATTTAAAATGAGCAGTTAGAATTTCTGTAATGACATTTATTAGGAGTTGACCTCCCCCCAAAAAATGCAGAAATGACTATATTGCTTTAAAATAATTAATTTAGGGCAGAGTGCCTTCTCCGGGTCAGGGGGGTCGCCCTGTCTCAAGTGGAGGAGTTTAAGTATCTGGGGATCTTGTTCACGAATGGGGGAAGAACGGAGC
>NW_013952500.1:1561872-1573565 GCF_001266775.1 Austrofundulus limnaeus | reverse complement strand
GGAAGAAAATGGATGGATGGATGGATGGATAATTAATTTATGTTAAACTTAGGATGCACTAGTCCAGCTGTTTCAGTTTATATACATATATCAAGGCTGCACAAAACTTTTCCCTAAAATGAAAATCTATCTGAGGGCTGCAGCCAAATACAATAATATAATTCATGAAATACAAATACTTCTTAAGTACAGTCCTTTTATTTTAATGATTATGTCCTGCTGGAGTGTGACATGATTTGTTTGTGGTACAACCTTATACGGTATCAGAGTTTTATATATTTATACTTCTCATTCAACCACAATTAAATTCACTCTATGTAAGAGGCACAATTTATATGGATAGTTTTTATTTTTTTAATAACAAGCTGGAATGAAAACAAGCAAAAATGAAATAAAAGTAACAACTTTCTACTTGCCTTTTTAAAAAAAATGTAAGAAGTAAAAAAGTACAGATAACTGTGAAAATGTAAGAAGTACAAGTAAAAAGTAGGGTGGAAAATAATTACTCAGGTAAAGTATAGATACCCAAAAATTCTACTTAAGTACAGTAACAAAGTATTTGTACTTAGCTACTTTACAGCTCTGCATTGCAGGTACTTTGATGTAGAAGGCAGATTAAATCAACGTGTTATTTTGGGATTAAACCATAAATCCTGGCACAGTTACAGGTTGCAGCTTTTATTTTGACAGGTTACTTCCACCGACTAAAGTGTCAAAAAATCTAAAACTTTCATTTCAGTGTGAAACTTCTGTGACAATAACTGCATTTTTTGAGAAGTGTTTTAATTTTTTAAGCTGTGGAGGAAAATATGAAGATCTCGACGAAAACCAGAAGATGAGCAAATTTGCAGAGGACAGTTAGAAAACATGTAAAGTATGGTTAGCATGAACACTAAAAGGCTGTTAAAGCTTGATGAAGCAGAAACAGAGACAGGCTGAAGCAAGATATTAGGTGATAAAACACAATGTATGTTTGCACACGAGAGAAGAAAACATGTACTCAGGTCACAGAACAATAAAAGCAGGCAATAAAAGGTAACAAGAATAATACAGACAAGAACATCCTTGTTCAAGAAAATATGTACTATTGGTGCAGATTCATCAACAACAAGATGGAAGCAGAACTTAAAGTGTTATTCATGTCATCTGTTGAAAATTCAGGATATTATTCATTAGAAAAAATTATGTCTGTTTTTCCTTTTTTTTCCCCACAAAGCAGAGAAGCCCAAAGTGGGGCCTGCGGGCCAAATTTGGCCCGCCAAGCCATTTGATTTGGCCCACCAACAGTTGCCAAAGTTACAAGGTTGTTACCTGTTATCCTATAGGTAGAAACAGTGTTTCCATTGGTCAGATGACTATATAAAAGGGCTGTAGTGAAGGTAGTTTTCAGTCATGGTGCTGACATATCTTTGATTTATTAGGATTAAACATGAAACATGAAACGACAACAAGAAATATTTAGATCAGATTTAACCCCGCATGTAGATTTGCACACTTTATAAGGCCACAAAAACTCATATTTTATCAATTTATGATATGTCCCATGAGCCTTTGCTACTTGAGCATATGGTAGACTTTCTCCAAGTGCACAGACTAAAACAAAAGAGGGCCATTGCACAGCTTAATCATTAAAAATAAAGGACTTTACTTTAAAAAGTATTTGTATTTCATGTATTATATAACTGCATTTGGCCCGCAGCCATGGATAAATTTTCATTTTGGCCCCCTCGGGGAAAATGTTTGGGCACCCCTGCCCCAAAGAAATTATCTTTAAAATATTTACAGTAGTTGCTGGAACAATTCTCAGTTTAGTTTCAATAATTCTGCTAAAATGAGTCTTTTTGTTTATTTATTTGTACAGATGTTTAATTTTTGGAACATAAGATTTCACTCCTGACCTCGTTTGCTCTTGTAAGACACAAATTGCTCCAGGGAGGGAGTTGGATAGTTGTGTGGGGMGAAAAAAAGTCCCAAGTATTTATCTAAGGCTGTTTTAGTGCAGCAGAATCAGCCAATTATTTCCCTGCTGGAGGTTTTTGTCGCTTCACTGGGTGGCAAAAGCAAGTTGGCCAGTTGAGCCAGGAACACTGGCGGAATGACCAATGATCCAGARGGACAAAGGTTGAATGGCAGACTGGAGAAAGCTGATTGAGACTGATGACAAAAAGTCACACAGGGCAAAGAATGAAGGCTGGAATATTATGTTTTAAAAAAAACGAGAGGAACTGAGAGTCGGGACCACGTTTGTTTCTATGGCGACCCGCATCACATTGTGCTTGGCTCCGCAAACGGTGGGTCAGAGAGCGCTGCATACTTGGAATACCACCAGGACAGGTTGTGATTGGTTCAGTGAGTTCGAGGTGGGGGAGGGACGGAGTTGACATGAGGATCTGGTTTGCTTATTGAGCGATGAAAGACGGACAGGGAGTGGGAGGGAATGGCCGACGGTGATGGATGAATGGATAGACGGATGTTATAAAAAGAATTTAAGCAACAACATTAAACAGTCCGACTTAATGCTTCCCTGTTCTGTGAGGCTCACAAAAATAAACCGCTCTCTTGTGTCCAATATTTTTCTATTAGCCGCTTATCACTGCTTAATCCACATTTTGCTTCACAGCAACCCCTGCCAGRAAGTTTCCTTTGAACTCCAAATCTGTGCTGTACAGGACTAATGCTCGTCTCTATGTGAGGACAATGGCAGCAGCAAAAAAAAGAAAATACTCCGCCCTGTCTGACTCACCCCTTAACACCGTCCCCGGCCATCAGCCCCTGATTTGGGCCTCGCTGTCCACATTAAGCCCCTGTATTAAGCAGGGTCTGGTGCTGATGAATGGACCCCAGCTCAGCCTCTGCTCCAGCCAATAATTCAGCTGATTAGGTGGCCCCACAGTGTACTCATCTGCAACAAAAGACAGAGTTTTTGGTTAAAAATCGTCCAGAGTATTTGGATGTGGACATCTTCGAAATGAAAGAACAAAGTTTGAATCGAATCCAAACAGATTTGAACAAAACTCACTGGATGTGCATCTATAACTGTCTACCTTTACTCAAATCAAGATGGCTGCCTCAACCTCAGAAAACACAAAAAAGACTGTAGCTCGTGTGTTTTTTACAGATGTTGAGCTAAAATTTATGTGGCAGTAGCTGAGACTGATTCCCAACACATTCTAACAAGTTCTGTGGGTGATTTTCATTCCTTCAAAGAATGCTATTCACGTCAGCATCATTTTTATAAAACTTAAAATCCTTGTGACTCTTTTGTTTAGCTGACTTTCCATGTATAAAATTCCCAGGTGCTGACTTTGCAATTGTTTGACCTTTTGATCCACATCTTTTCCTCTTCGAGGTCCGACATTCCAGAGGGTGATAGAGCACAGAGATGAGAAGGTGATGGATGGGTGAAAGGAGGGGATAGTTGAAAAGGGAAAAAAAGGGCAGAGGGGGCACACCAGAAAGATTAAAGAAGAAAGATTAGACTCCTGCTCCTGACGAACCCTCCAGTAAATCAGGAATTTCTCGGTAGAAAATGCGGAAGCATGGCCAGATCCAGTCTGTGGTGTGTTCTCCAGCCAGACTGCGAGCTCGCACGTCTTMACGGCTTCTCGTTCTGCTATTATCTCGCCTCTTTATTGGCATTCATTATCCGCCGTATCGTGACTGAAGCGCACTCCCGGATTCCTCTGAGCTCTAGAGAGGCAACCCCCCCGCACACCCACTCAGACATAAACAATCACGCACTTAAACGTATCAGGCTGGGACAGATATGCATGCAGACAATACACGCTGTGTGCCTCGGCTCAGCAGACCATCTGTAGCCTGGCCCTTGCCTTCCTACACAGTTCCGCTCGGTTCTAGTTTCCCTTCACTGCTCCTTATGGGATTTCTCCCGAAGACAAGGATTTCGCTGGCAGATTTTTAGCCGAACAGAACGTCGATTTTCTGCGCAGTGTCTGCTTGTAGTTTATTTTACCTGGGCCAATCAGCAAACAGAAGGCGGAGTTTTGAACGACGTCAATTTTCTGCGCAGTGTCTGCTTGTAGTTTATTTTACCTGGGCCAATCAGCAAACAGAAGGTGGAGTTTTGAACCATGTCGATGTTCTGCGCAGTGTCTGCTAGTTAGTTTAGCATACGGCAGTGGAGGAAGTGAATGAAGCCAGTCCGTGTTGATAAGGCTTCCAAATTAAATTAAATTTGTCTGACAAAGCAGCTGCTCTCATTTACAGTCGTCTCATTTGGCTTGATACTTTTCTCCTCTCAGTAGGGTTGTTTACAGCACACGCAATTTTCGGTTAGCTTGTTAGCTTAGCCTCCTTCACAGCACCACACACTTCAGCAGAGGCCATGCCTCCAGCAAGAATCGCTTCTCTATAGCAGCGAGTCCAGACCCTCTGGACAAAGAAAAGTGAAGGACAAGGGTCTGGTTTTTACCAGGCTAGATCATCTGTAAAGAGAGAATACAACTTGTGTTATCCACAGAAGCTTCGACACCCCACCACCACTGTTGATTAATAGAAAACATCCTTGAATAAACAATGGGAATAAATCAATGTAGCCCATTAACGCAGTAAGTGCTGAAAGAAAGATTCAGAAAGTGAACGTGGCAGGGTTTGATTTTGTTAGTTTAACTTTTGATGCAAAAGGGAGTAACTCCAATCACTTAATTAAGCTGTTGATGTGGAGCGTTTCAATGGAGAGGCGTTGAAGTGGAACAAAAGGCAGCGGGACAGTTAAAACTATTTGTCATTAATAAAGGGTGTTAGCCACCCCCCCACCCCCACCCCACGATATGCATTCAGCGACTGTCCTCTCCACTAAGCGAGCTCCTCCATCACGCCGTGAATAGTGACACTGTATGAAAACGGCGTTGATGAAGCAAACGAGGCGCTCGCACAGAAACACTTACTGTGAGAAACTTCAAAAGCCATTCCCAGCCTGAGCCCTTTGACCCGCCTCGCCCACTCCCATTCACACCCCCACCCTAAATGGGCTGGAAAGTGGGGAGCAGGAGAGCGTAATTACACCCCACCTCCTCCTCCAGGGCAACTTTAATACCCTTTTTTGTGTTTTAATTGCACCCCCCTTCGACCCTCTTTTCATGAACACATCAGGACCATACCAAAACCAGTTTGTAATCAGGGCTCAGGGTGTGGGGGATTTGTTTGCGTGCATTTTGGTGTTTGCAATGGGGCGACTGCAGACAAACTTGTTCAGTGGTGTTATTGATTCGAATGCAATTGAAAGTAACAGTGGGGAAAACAACACTTAGACTCCAATCTTATTATTTAAAAAAATGAGTGTGGCAGGCAAACTAGAGATAAGCATTAAGCCTTCTGGATCATTTCAAACTGATAATTATTGTTCGCCTCCATATGAAAAAAAAGTTGGCTGCTACACTCTGTATTTAGCACAGTTAAATGGAATTTTCATCATTACAAAAAGAGGCTTGTTTTCTAAAAAGAAGGGCTGTGTGTTGCCATTGTATTTGGTGTTACTGGCTTATCTGGCCATCAGCAGCCAGACAGAGATGAGTAAAATGATGGTGGAGGGGGAAGGGAGCCAGAAAGAGAGCCAGGAGTCGGGGCTCAGAGGTTTGGAGCCACTGCGTCTGTTCGTTACCAGGGGGTTTCAGGGAGACCCGTGGCAACAAACATCACTTAACTAATGAGCGACTGGTGCCTGGACACTTTGATCATTAGTCACACATGTGGAGCCTGTCACTAAAAACGCCACCAAATGCTACCGGTGACATTAAAGAGGTTTTTATGGGAACTCAAAACGCAAACAAATCTACTTCAGTGGTTAAGTCTTAACAGCAGCACAACTTTGAGAAAAAAAATGGCTGATTTGTATCTGATTGGAATATTTTGTGCCTATAGCTTTTAAGGGGATATATCATGCAAAGTCCACTTTTTAAGCTGTTAAATACATTTTGTTYTGAACTTGGAGTCTATAGGAGTGCAGGAAATTTGAATTTAGTTTCTCCAGGTGCTGCTCAGATATTTTGGATCATGATTTTCAAATTGTTCTATGACATTTTCTGAATTATTACATTACAGTATTCACAACGAAACTGCCAAAAAAACGTCTAAACTCACCAGCTACATTTTCATTGTCTTCATTCTCTTCTGGCTCTGGGTCAGACTCTGGCTCCAACATGTAAGGCTGGATGGACAAGTCTTCCCTTGCTGACATCTTTTAATAAGTTTGTAATTAAAAGGTTTCTGTGCAGCTGTATAGTCGTCAACCCCTCTGTTAAACTAGAATGGACCAGTCTGGAAGCTGGAGGGGGGCGGGGTGTGAAGCTCCTTGTTTGGATTTAAAGAGACAGCCTCAAAATGAGCTGATCTGAGACACACTTCAGAAAAGGGGTAAAAGAGGGGATTGTGGAGTTACATTAAGGAGGAATTCAGACCAAATTATTGCAGATCCACTTTATACGGCCCCCAACTGAATAATTTAAATGTAAAAATTCTGACTAGATTGACAATCTAATGGCTCAAATTAACCATTACCTCATCAATCTGATTAGAAATAAACTGTTTCTCCAAACTGAAACCATTKAAAGACATATCTATAGCAGGTAATATTGTCTCGTGCCATTCCCACAAAAAGTCCACTTCAAAAGATCTGAATTATCACGTTAAGGTCCTGTAGGCTAAAGAAGTCATAACTCAAAAGATCTGTAGAAAAGATAGTTGGCTCCTGTTTTTTTAACTATTGAAAGCCCAGAGTACCTACACATATTCATTGCAAAAACAACAGAACCCTATATTACACACACATTCTTCTTGTCTGCTGTAAAAATATTTAGGTCTGTCAAATCCCATCCATCCTTTGGGATCCCTCTGATACTTCAGAACGGTAGGAGACGGTAAACTGATACGGATCGCCTGGGAGCCATGCACCAGGGAAGGAAAAGAGTGTCTGTGTGGCTTCAGAGGGTGTAAATAGTAGGTAGCTACAGCTTTATGTTGGTGATAGATGGGAATTAGTGTGAAGTGTATGTGTGTTGCGAGCGGTCAGCTACTGCTCCGGGCCGGTGATAGATGGCTTTGGCTGTGAGGAGAGCATTAGCTGTGAGCTGCCCCTGGAGCACCCGTTCATTCAGGAGGAAGCTTTGGTGACAATTCCCCCTGGAGATAAACTCATAATATCTCTGCAGGGAAGCCCAAGAGGGACCTGAGAGGGTTGAGATTACAAACTGCTTGGTCTCAGGTCATTCAGTCTACTATTACGTTTGTCGAGTCTTTTTAAGATCAAAGAGGAGAGATTGTTGATAAAAGGTGTATGAAATTTTGCACAAACATTTTAAAAAGGCTAAAACAATTTAACACCAAATCTGTGCATCTTTTTAACCAAATAAACTAGCAATGCAATGGTCATTCTGTTATCCAATAAACCTGAATAAACGAGTGACTCAAACTGCTTTTAAAATGTGGTAAATTCACTTTCCGAACTTGTGCTGTTTGTTTATGTGCAGCAGTGTGGAGCAGGCTAAAGATCTGTGTTTTTGTAAGAAAGAAGATGACTGTCGTAAAGAGGGTGGAGGAGTGAAGGGAGGGATGGCAGACAGTCTGACTGTCTCTGTGTTTGTAATGAGAGGGAATGTGATGGAAGACAGTTACAGCCTTTCACCAAACCCATGCTGTGTGTGTGTTCATGGGTGTAATTAATGGGTCAAAAACATATGTGACAGTCATGGTTCCATACTCGTTCCTATTTTTTGCAGCAGTCAGGTGTGTCTCTGTCGCTGTTCATTGCACATTCTGGTACTTCAGCTGTGGGAGTGTTTGTTCATGGCCTGGCAGATGTCGATACTCATCTCTTGTCTTGCCGAGCTAGCTGACTACCAATGATTCTCTGTAAACATCGTTCGGCTCCGGGGGGACGCGGGATCAATCAGTGCCAATTCTTAGTACAACAGCAAGTTACTCGAGCTTCACGTTTATCCATATTTATGTGCATGTTGTCATCAGATCACTTTTATTCCTTTAATTCCTCCTGAACACACTCATCTTCTCACACAAACAATCTCTCTCCATCTCGCTCCCGGCTCTCCGCTGATATCCCTGTTGTACATCTGGCATGCAGCCGATCAATACATAATCACAGGTTTTGAGGCTTATATCTATCACGTCTCTAAGGCTATAACCACAGTTATCAGTCTCCTGCCACTTGTGCAACCCTCCTGACCCTGTCTCGTCTCCGCAGGTTCCGAAAGGACAACTACGCCGTGGAGGTGAAGCTCAACGACTACCTGGACATTGTCTGTCCGCATTACCCTCAGGGCGAGGTGCCGCTGGTGGACGCGGAGCGCTACGTACTCTACATGGTGGAGCGTGAAGACTACGACTCCTGCAAGGCCCAGTCATATGACCAGATGCGCTGGGAGTGCGGTCACCCGTTTGCCCCTCACGCTCCGGAGAAGTTCTCTGAAAAGTTCCAGCGCTTTACTCCCTTTACTTTTGGGAAGGAGTTTCGTCAGGGAGAAAGCTATTATTACATCTGTAAGTATGCGCTTCTCTGTCCATAATCTTCCTTTGGCAAAGAATGTGGATTTTGTCAGTTTTGTAGGTTTTTGGTCATAAATTCTCAAACTATTAACAGAAAATGCATCCAAATTAGCTGCAGTCCAGTTTCTTTTGAAATTGCATGAAGGAACCTGGAATGACACCACACTAAAACCGACAAAAGTGCACATAAACATCATTTTAGGATGGTTTTACCATTTTTTATAAATATTTTCAAATATGTTGGATCATGTCCTGATTCATCTCAGTAATCCAGGTAGAAAAAAATCAAAAAGAAAGAAAATAAGTAGGTCCTCCGGATGGGTTCTTCTTTAGTGAAACGTTTCGTCTCTCCTCCAAGAGACTTCTTCTGTCTGATGAGTTTCAGGTGAACTCAGCCTTACTGTATAAGCACCGCCTCCACATGGTGGACAAATAGGTTAGTCACATGCAAGAGTGCCATCGACTAACAATAGGCTTGATTAGCTCTATTGTTCATAGAGGGTCAGGTGATGGGGCACATGACCCTCTATGAACAATAGAGCCAATCAAGCCTATTATTAGTCGATGGCCCTCTCTTGCATGTGACTAACCTGTTTGTCCATGTGGAGGCAGTGCTTATAAGGCTGAGTTCACCTGAAACTCAGACAGAAGAAGTCTCTTGGAGGAGAGACMAAACGTTTCARTAAAGAAGAACCCATCCAGAGGACCTACTTATTTTTTCTTTTTGATGTTGGATCATGGGATAAAAGTTAATTTTTGTGAAAATTCAACCTGGGGGAGCATTTCAGCTGAAAAGCTTACAATAAACCATTATTTTGAAATGTTGCAGTTAAATGTAACCTGTGTGCTCGTGTAAAACATTTGCATCGAATCTGCAGAGAGGCTGTTTTTCATCAGTTTCCCACGAGAGAAGCTCCTAACTGAACCGCCTTTAATCAGCTGATGACAAAACATCCAATAATTTATTTTAATCCACCCCAAAGGATTATTAGTCTGGCTGCAAATCTTACACCCCCAAAAGAAAGTATGACCAGGAGCTGCAGCATCAGCCATTTAAAGCTTAACATTCACAAGGTGTTTTTCAAAAAGTTTCCCCGAGCGATTTGTTGCTTTAGAATGCGCGCGGAGGTCGTGCAGTTTTGTCACCCTAACCATGGTTGTAATTAGATAAACGGCAGGACAAGACACACTTTGTGTCTGGTCACAGATGGCCTCTCAAGGCTTTTGTGCCTGCGTCTTTCTGTTGCCAAGAGTTTCAGCGAGTGTGTGTGTTTGCATGTGTGCAGGCATGAAGGTGGATTAAGAGGATAAGTGCATTCGTCTGTGTGTTAATGCTTGTGTTGCTTTTGTTTTCCCTGCAGCCAAACCTTTGCACGGCCACGGCCAGCAGTGTCTCAGGCTCCGGGTGGATGTCATTGCAGCCGACGGTGAGCTGAGGATAAAAGGAGAATATTTATGGTCGAGCCCAATGGAGTACCTGATTGGCGTTTGTCTTTTCTTCCAGGCTCCCAAGCYGCCCGAGTGGCTAACCGAGGCACGGGTGGGGCTAGAGTCGGAGCAGGGGGTGGTGTTCACAACCCCTCCAACAGGCCGCCTGCAGGTACGTTGGATCCTCTGTAATTATCTCTGACAGTAGTAAGCTAATGCAGGCTCATGTGGGATCACATTGAGGTGTAAACTAACGCCTCGTCTTTGTTTTCCGTCCTCCAGCAGACGACCCGGTGGTGATCCTGCCAGATGTCCAGGAGAGCAAACGGACAAACTCTGCAGAGACGTCCACGTCACTCTCATTCCTCTGTTTGTTAGTCCCGTTACTACTTTTGCTGAACTGAAAGGGCAGAAGTTTTTTTTTTGTCCAGGGACTACAATGAAGATAGTCTGTGGAGTTGGGAACCACTGACTTAAAAAAAAAAAAAAAAATCGAATACCCAGTGCTGGCCACAGGAAGAAACTTTAAATAGCCTTGTAAAGTACAGACTTGCTCATGCAACACGTTGGTTTGAGACAAAAAAAAAATGGTGCTTTGTGGAATTTTTTGTGAAAACAAAAACAAAGCTCTTGTTGAGTTGTACTTTTTTGGGGCTCTCAAACAAACTCTGGAGGATGATCGCTTCAGACGATATGAAGAACCTGAAGTGGCAAAACAATCAGGAGCACAAACTGGACTCTTTGAATTTGATGTTTTAGAAGAAATCAGCATTTAAAGGCCAACCCCCAGGAGCCAAAGATCCGCCCCGTCTCCAACCTGTACTCCACTCCACCCTTTTGAGTATCGTGTTAACTTGTCGTATTATCATTACCAAGTGGCGTCGGTGTCTCAACGTGATTTTTCTAAATGTAGCATTTTTAACAGGTTCTCCTTTGCAGACCACGTGCTCACARGCTGTAGCGCTAACACACACTGCTAAACACCGAAACGCACCAACACACTGCACGACGTCTTTTTACGTGTAACGTTCTGTGAAGATAATTTATGACATTTGCAGCTGAGAGGTCTTACTGTACATGCGCTCGCAAAACGAAAAGTTTACTGATGGGGGGAGGACTTTTCCTTTTCCTGGAGGTGAATGTGTGTGAAAATGGGAGGATGTGCCTGACGTGTGGAGTGTTTGATTTAGACAAAATGCTTATTCTGCCAAAAGGAAACACTGATGTATGTGTGTGTGTGTGTGTGTTTGTGTGTGTTGCAGAGGCTGGATTTCTCTGCTTGTTGCCCCGGTTGTAGGTTAAACATGACATGAAGGGCTGGTATGAAGTTATTGTTTAAAAAATAACATTTTAATCAGTTAATATTGTCACCAGTTCGCAACAGACAAGGCACTGCATTGAACAGAGTTGCTAAGCTCATCTTCACCTGACAGGCAAAGCACAACCGTGTATGACTACCATCATTTTTTTAACCTGAATTCTTGTTGCCTACTTTTGTACATGTGTAAGTATAAACAAAAAAAAAGTGTAAAATATGTGCATATTTCTATGTAAATATATAGAGATTATATGAAAGACGAGTTTGATAAATGTGAAAGATTTTCATGTGAAATAAAAAGGATATTTTTGTTGAACAGATTTGTGTGGTTGCCTTGGCAGCGCGGCTTCGGGGGATGCAGGAACACTGGTTGATCTTTTTGTTCCAGACCAAATGTCTCGAGCAACTATTGAATAAATCATTCATATAT
>NW_013952500.1:1546396-1561772 GCF_001266775.1 Austrofundulus limnaeus | reverse complement strand
TATATATATATATATAAAACCAACCACAGAAGGCACTTATGCTTTAGTGCACATGTCAAACTCAAGGCTCACGGGCCAAGTCTGGCCCTCCTTAACATTTTATCCGTACATTATATATTGCTCATTTTAATGCTTAAGAAAGTTATGCTTCTTGTACTCAGTGCAATCCTCTCATGACAGATGGGCAACTTTAAAGCCAAGAAATATACGATGGGATTTTTCAATAATGTGATTTTGATTTGGAACAAGCAACAGAGAACATGAAATGAGACTGATCCAACTCCAGCTGTCATTTGTGTTTCTACAAGCATCATTTGTTAWACTACATTTTAAATTACGATTATTATTTTAATAAATATTGACCAAGATGGCTTGAGCCAAATTTAGAATTTTGGCCCCCTTGTGTAACTAAGTTTGATATGATGGAGTATTACGGCCAAACTGCAAGATTTCTTTTTTTGATTACGAGAATAAAGTCATAATGTTATGAGCAAAAGGTCATTCAAAAATAAAGTCAAAATATTACCAGAATAAAGTCGAATAAATATGAAAACWGTTGTAATTTTACAAGAATAAAGTCATAATTTTACGAGAACTCCAACATGAAAAAGCAGTCTTACCACTGCATTAAAACGAGGAATGTTGAGCATCTTATGAAGTTATGTTTTGATATCTGTTGTATAACTCTATGGATTTATATCATAAATTCAAGCCATATGGCACTGCAATTAACTGCTGCATTACATTAACAGTCACAAACACAGTGGCATGTATTGTATTGGAGGCTGTCCTCAGCAGGTCCAAGCCGACACAGAAATAGAAATCAGACATGTCATTTAATATTTTGACTTCATTTTTATTAAAAAAAAATCTCAACGTGTGGCCCTAATACTCCATCATAGTTTGACACTTCTGCTTTAGTGGAAAAGATGGAGCAAAGATCTGCACCTGCATGGCACTGTTATGTCTGCTCTATCAATAGGCTGTATAAATGTCAGTGTCAGTTACTGAGAAACACACGTATATAACCTGTGCACACCAAGTGTTTTGATAAGGACAAAGAGGACAAAGCGTTTCTACCAGACATTATTTGTGTTAAGGAGCAAGAAGAAAAAGAGCAAACGTGTGTAGGAAGTTTTCAGACTGAAGTTATGTCTACCACAACACCTGCYTCTGCCACGGAAGAAAAACAACGGCCCAACACAAGCTGCAGCGTTTATCTCCAGGCCGCTCGGAGCCAAAGAGCGTGACGGCAGCCTCTTCAGTGTGCGACGCTCCAACACGCAGTAACAAATCTCAGAAAGTAATAGTGACACTTCGTTTTCTTCTTGGCTGAGCCCCTCTCTCTCTCTCGCAGAAAAGTGGAATACTCGGCCTTTCTCGATAACTTTCCTGAAGCATGAGGAGCAAACGGATTACCACGCTTCTGTTGCATCGCTYTAATTGGGCCATGCAGGATTACTGCAGCATGTAGAGCACATATTTATCAGCATCCAGCCACGGCACACCGCCCTTAGTTACACTCCTAATGGGTGATGGGGTAAATATTCATGACAAAGAAGTAACACTCAAACTTCCCAGCTTCTTCATCCTAAAGAAGGAGGGGAAAATAACCTTTTTTCCCCCTCAGAATTAAGGTGATTTTGAGCTTTTGGGAAACCAAACCCATTCCTCCTCCTGATTACACCGGAAAGATCTRTGAGGCAGCCAATTTCAGTGATAATGGCTCCTACAAACTAATGTGACAGAAGGCAAACAGAATCAAGGCCGAGGCAGCGTGAGAAAAGGAAAAAAAGTGCCCTAAATGAGATAAAGGAAAAGAGAGATCCAGGCAATGTTTTGGATTATCTGTGGCAMGAACATTAAATGCACAGATGTGATTCCTTAGCTGTCTTTATTTCAGCTTCATGCTCAGTTTTCACCGCACACACCCATGTTCTCCAGGCTTGTCTCGAAGCTACGTGACAAAACATTACTCTTTCTCCTGCCTCTCCCTGTCCATGGGAAGACTTTATGGCCATGACAGTAAAAACAGCTGTAGCACCAAAAACAAAACAAAAAGTCAARAAGATAAAATTGTGCCACAGCTTAACAGCTCCCCAATGTTTTCAAAGAGGTGGTCATAAATTGTGACGATCGGACAGGACCCTTAACCGTTGGACCCCTGGAGGAAGCTCAGCTGAGCAAAAGCTCGTCAGGAGGGAACAATTCTTTTTTTTATTTACGCACTCGTTCAGCACACCGGCTTGTGCAAATGTGGACAGCAAGTGTGAAATATTTAGCGCCGTAATAAAGGTTATGGGCTGTCAGGAGATAAACACGGAGCACAAAAACAGGAACAATGTTTTTTTTTACAGGTTACAAAGAGGCAAGGCTTTGTGTTGATCCAAAGTGACTGAAAAACTTGATACAGCCCAGATCAACATGTTCTTTCTAGTATTACTGGATYTGAATGTGTTTAACTGGGTGGTAAACCATCTCTATTTGCCCTTATGAAGTCTTTTTACAGTCAAAGATGTCCCCGCCTCCTTTAGAGGGTTAAATGTTGGCGAAGTGTTTTTCTTCACACCGAAGAGAGTCCTGTAATTATCCACCACTGTTGTCTGCTGAAGACATTCAGGCCTGATTCTCTCTTCCACACACACACCAGTGTTCTTTTGTTCTCATAAACCAAACTGCTGGTTTGGCCACCCCTAATGCTCTTATTACCCCTCTCGTGGATTTGTTTTTAGCTCTTTTGTGCACCGTGAGCTTCATCATTGTGAGCGTTTAGGAAAACTTCCAAAAATCTAGTTGATGACGGGTTTTCCACCCTGTTCTTTTAGACAATGATGACTTAGCTCAGTGCGTTCAACTTATAGGCCCTGTGGCTAACCAGCAAACAGAAAACCACAATTACTTTCACTGACACGATGACAACACACAAAAATGAAACCAAAGTCATTAGAGATGGTGTGAACAACACAGGAGGCAAACTCACACAAGCGTTTTTGTTTTTACACAAAATGCTCATGTTTACTGCTCCAACAGCCGACAGACAACCTGTATTTTGCATTATATGATGTTGTGTGCACTGTAAAAAGATAATAGTTGCTCCAACTTCAATCAATTGCTGCAATTGGTAACAAGTAATTAAATTAAGTTTATCTGAGTAAATTTATTAATTTACAAATTTAAGTCAGACTTGTCTAAATCATCTAGTTCTGTTCAAATAAGGATTCAAATCCTGCTGACATAATTTTATGAAAAGTCAACTCAAAGTTTTAAGTTGTTCCAAACTAAAAAACTGAACAATCCAAAAGCGTACTAATATTCAAGTTATATAGAAGTACAACTTGAAGGTAAATCATTTTAAATATGTGTTTTAGCATGTTATTTTAGGTTTTCAAATAGGAGTAAAGTAAAGTACTTTTGTGGTAATCAGAAATTACAGTTGGCTAAAAAGAAAACAAGAAATATCTAATTTTATTATTGTTTTCCCAGCAGATGAAAATCTGTGACTTTTAAGCTAATAGATTTCATAAAAGTACGTTATTATCAGTAAATCTGGTAAATTAAGTGAGRTTATTGTAAAAAGTCCCTAACATAAACTACAGCTCAAATGCTTTTGTGAAACCAATTAATGTTTTTGTTCTAAATTGAGACAAAAAATATGCCAAATTGTGTTTCACATGTTAATTTAATATGGTGTCACGTGGGAAWTTTTTGTCCTCAAGGGATCACCATAAGAAACAGTTGCGCTGATTACAAAAAAAAAAAGGCAAAAAACATATAAAAATAGGGGAAGGAAGGACAGATAAGAGATTGACTCTACAAAATAAAACAGGAAGTGAGCGTCTGAAAAACAAAACCTAAACCTTAATAAAGTTACAGTGCAACCTGTGGATTTTTCAGTAACATAAACAAATGAATTAACTCATAAAAGTAGGAAACGTTTGTGCTACTAACTAAACCTAGGTTGGTGTTAAATTGAAAACATTTTTAGTACAAAAAATGAAAGAAACAATTTCTTCAACAATGGCAAACTTTAGAAACACAGTTTTGATTTTTTTATGAGGACACAACATTTACTTTTTTAGACAGTAAATGCATTTGTTGTGGAGTCTCTAGGAGCGCAGAAAATTTGCATTTAGTTTCTCCCGGTGCTGCATTTTATATTCTGTGTGAGCCATATTTTTCAAACCATTCAATTTGTTATATTTTTTTCCTTTTCTGAACTATTACATCAAATTATTTGCAATGGAATGGCCAAATAAGGTCTGAACTTACCAACTATAATTTTGTATTGGCAAACAGTTGTGTGTTTTCATAAAGGTGCGCCTGAGTGTAAATGTAATAAATGAATGCATGACTGCACCACATGATGAACTGTCTTCTTTGCATCGTTTAAATTTTAACAGAGTCGTAGTGACGCTGACCGGGTGTGTTACTAAAACCTGGGAGACCGTAATGAAAGCTACATCTCAGAGTACATTTGGCCTGACCAGCTGGTCCATCTCTGCGTCTCTGGGCTGAGTCAAATCTCCCATCAGCTGAACACAACCAGTCCCTGCCTGCATGTCTGCGTACGTTTCTGCTCACAAAAGCCAGGAGTATCTGCCGTACAGGACCTCTGGGAGGTCACTTAATGGTTCTGTGGCTATTTGGAGCATTTATAAGCTGCCCTGAACAGAAACCCAGTATCCTGTAAGCATCAAAGCAGCTGTTCACAAGCAGCACAGAGACAAAACTCTGACCCAGAAGTGACTCTTTTTCAACCCCGATTTCACGTTGTTTTCAATGCAGCGACAATCCACTTCATGTTCTTGAATGTCCCCTTTAATGTTTCGAAAGTGCCTTCATTCCTTTTTCTGCTTTAGCGTGTTAAAGGTTCACATGACAACGGGTTGAGATGAGGCCGCGGTGACGGAAACACCTTGGTTTTACAGAATAAGCTGGAACATCGAGGTCACTAAGGGCACGTTCTGGTCCCCTTCCATGGTTGGCGGTTGGGGTGTGGTCTCCTCTTCCCGAAAAGTCCTGCCAATTACTGTCCCCACTGCCAGGGTCATCTGTCTTGTTCGAGCTCATGTCTTTGGTTTTTCTGTCTGCGTTTTGCACTCATACATATATTTATTTTAAATTGAATAAAATAATACAAATTCCCATCAAACTCACAACTCAGTGGAGTATTTTGTCACATTTTTTATATTAAAACGGCAGGAGAAATGACTCTTTCAGCTCAAGGCCTTGACGAATCCTTACGTTCGGTCTGTCTCAGGATGGGTTTGAGGTTTTGCTGTGAACGTGTGGGTGGTGAAAAAAAAAGTCTTCTCAGAAGACAAACATGATAACCTATCATTTTTTTTTAGCCTCAGTTCTCAGCCTCTTGAGACAGATTTGTTTTCAGCAGCGTCACAGAGCGTCTCTAGGAAAGTCTGAAGGTCTCAGAGGGGCCGTGCAGCAAGGCCGAGACTAAATCCTCTTCAAGTTTCCTCTTTTTTGTCAGCTCTGATTCAGCCTCTCATTCAGCCACCTTAGGATGAAGAAAGMTTAGTTTTTCAGCTTCAAAACACCTTCTTGGTTGAAGACGAATGTTTTTTTTTTTTAAATAAATATAAAAGGCAGCTCAGCTCCTCTGACCCTGAAGCCTAATCATGAGGGTTCCCACACCTTGGTCAACATCAAATTCAAGGACTTTCCAGTACCAATTTCCTCAAATTCAAAAACCACGCGTGACCGTAATTACCTACCGCAGAATGTTACCAATAAACAGGTTTAATATCATGTAAATTCAATGAAAAACTGAACAACATAGAAGAAAGTGGATTAAATGTGTACCCTACATTCATGTCCACAATACATGGACATGTAATTATGTACTGGGAGGTTGGGCAGCCCAGTTTGGGAGGAGGGGATGTGAACATGTCCAGAGGCTCGGTGAGAACAGGAATTGTGGTGCTCTCACCTGGACTCAGAAAGACCCGCCCTCCTCTGCTCTGATTGGGTAAAACTATGACTATGGCTCACGTTATTTGTTGAAAGCCACATCAGTTTACCGTAATCCTGAGTAATCCACCACAACAAATGTAAGGTTTTTATTTTATTTTATTATTTTTATAGATGATGAAAATCTGTCGTGTGAGTAGAGAACTTAAAAAAAAACATTCAAGGACTTTCAAGGACAAGTGTAATTTTTGTCCGTTTTCCAAACTTTCCAGGGCCTTGAAATCATTTTTTCCCAATTCACAAACTTTCAAGGATTTCAAGGACCCATGGGAACCCTGTATGACACAAAGTGCTGGAAATTCACAAGAACCAGACTTGTATTTTTTGTGTAACTTTTGTGTTTCTATCACAATTTGTTTTTCTAAAATAGTTTTAATTTGGGTTAAAAATGCAGCATTGCTTTATGGGAAATACGGACACACATCATGTAATTGCCTCTGTGTCTGTTTGATCTCTCAGAAAGTAATATTAGATGCCCAATTTTTGGAATCAATCTATTTTAAAATGGCTGGACCCYTTCGTTATACAAAGTTAAACACAAAAATGACAAGAATACAGCCATTTTTCCAGAATTTGAGCTAAAATTTGGTGTAATCTTTCCCAGCATGGACAAATTAAACATAACCTTTGTTTAAAACTTTGATGTGCAAGGCAGCTGGAGTCATTTATTCCTTATGGAAAGCTACTTTCTCTGCCTTTTTCTGGAAATAGTCTACAATAAAGTACGTTTGTGTTGCAGCAAGGCAATTTACAAAAGAAAAAAAAATCATGAAAATTTAATTTGCTTGTGGAAAAAAAAAAGAAGTATACGGTTACCTACAACTTATTGAATTACTTTGTAGGAAAGCTCGTGTAAGAAAAGACCTTAACCTGAAGTTTGAACCAGCAACAGAGAATAATAGGCTCTCAGTTTTAGTCGTAGTCTTACAGCAGTGAAGGAGTCAGATAACAACTCATGGTCTGTCCTGCTGCTCGGCTGAAACGATGCCTCCTATTTAATGATTCTTACAGATGAATCTTTAAGAATTGAAGTTGTGGCTTTCTCTCACAACGAGCCAAACTTTGAACTCCACGTAAGACCATACAGATAAAATATGAAACCATTACTCAGTCACAGTTTTTTGCTCTGTGCTCCATCAGGTGCATCCTCTTTTGTGAATCCTGCCTCTCATCTGTGCTGGTGGTCGCCGCGTGTTTGCTGCAAACAAAATGCTCGGAAATTTAAGACCAGGAGCCAAAAAATGTTGGGAGCATCTGAGGTCATCTGTTGTGGCTTTTACAGACATTTTCTGTCTGTGCGTCAGATTACATCTACTTAGACCTGCTATTATAAAAAGCTGAAGTCTGGGAGGGAGCTTATGTATTATATGCCTCCAATAAGGGAATTTAAAAAAGCCTACATGCTGTTAAAACATAAAATGCCCTGAAATAATGAATGCATTTGATAGTTTGGAGATTAAATATCTTTTTTTTTCCCAAAAAAAATGTCTTACTTAGCTCATAGTAAAAATGTATCTGCCTTTGTGGGGTTTTATTTATTTTTTTTTTTTTTTGCCAAATTAGATTTTCTAAGCAACTAGTTGCTTTTCATCCAGTCTTCTCAAGCAACAGCTTGTAGAAAATCAGGGGGTTGGCGTTGCAGCCAAGCAGCACAACAGCCAGAGCTCTCACAGAGAGAAAGGGTTGCCAATTCTTTTGCATTTTGTTCAGAAGTTATGGGATCTTTTGAAGCCCTATAATGATGCCTTTGCTGAAGTTATGCTTTGTTTATACACAGCAGGGACTCAGCGAAAATGAGCACAAGCAGCACTTTAAGGCTCACTTAAAAAAACAAAACAGCCCACCTCAAACACTTTCAGAGTTATATGCTTAGATTTCATTTTCTGGATCAAATATACGTAACTGCATAAAGGGAATTTTTGTATAATGTGTTTTACATGTTAATACTTGACTAACAGACGCAGTCTATTACACAGAGGTGGGCATTACGAGGTTTGATCTGAAGCCTTAAGGCAATGTGGGTAACYCTTGCAAAAGAAACTCACTGTATAACCACATATATACTTCACAGATGTACCTGACACCCACCCCAAGCTACAAACAGGAATCGGTTTAGAAAATAAATTCCTATTTTAATTAATTTTCTGCAATACCTCAAAGGACACTGAACAAAGGAATGTAAACTTCTTTACAGATAAAATCTAAATCCATCTGCACTGACAGGACTTATGTCTCCAGACACACACAGAATGTCTACTTCGAAACCTGCAGATTAAAAGCACCTGAAGAACGCAGCACAACCAAAAMGTTTTCAGGTATCTGTATCTCACAGAAATACATATTTAGCCATTTAGTGCACCTTTTCTGAAACATTATACCTCACTGAAAAGACAGCTGTAACTTGTTGGGTAGTGTAATTGTAATTTATGTTCAGTTTCACTCAGAAGCAACAGGTTTAAGAAATCCAAAAGAGTACACTGAACTATGAATGAAACTGTTCAGTCATTTTCTACAGTCTTAAAGTTTCTGGTTCCTTAAATGTCCTACAGCTTCAAGCCCTTTTTTCTTAAGTCTTCTTTAGCTTCTTTGATCTGATCCTGGAGTTCTTTGGCTGCTTCTTCACAGTCATTGAAGGTGGCCACACGGTACCCCACCGTGGCCAGGGAGTAGCAGCCAAACGCCACCAGCAGGTAGACGGGCATCGGCCAGGCGACCTCTCGGTACGTCCGCGGGAGACTCAGGTTCAACAGGTCGAAAGTGACCAAAGCCCAAGCTGCACCTAGCAGCGACACGCCGAACAACCACTGCATCAGTTTCGTCATGGTGGAAAACTTTCGGACGGAGCTTCTTTGCAAACGACCTACGAGAGAACCGTGTTAGCATTGTGACGTAGCAACCGGTTAGCCTGTCGAGCTAAAACACGTCGAAAGAACAAACAAACACAAAGTTGTAATAAGRGAAATAGTCTCACGAAAATAACACACTCGTGAAAAATAAAAAGTGTGTAAAAATAATGTTGTTCGTTACATATTAAATACAAAACAAGCCAGCATGTTTACCTCCTTTCAAAAGCCAACTCAGCTTTGCGCGGATTAATGACGTCGTAAGACGTGATGCATTGTGGGAAATGTAGTGACAATTGCAGCGCTCTGAAAAGTCAACAAATCAGCTTTCATTTCTGTTAGAAACGTCATTGACCATTTTTTTGTAATAATAATAGTACATTTCGATGTATATTTCTTTCAATGTGTGTTTAAGCTAAACCCAAACATACTAAATATTAAAAAAAATGTCATTTTTAGTTTCTATTTTTAATTTTTACATCCATCTTTTTGCATAATTTGCACATTTGTTTGCACATTTCTATGTTCTTAAAAAGTGACAATTGTAGTTTACAGTTTTTGTGTGATTATTTTATTGTGAACCTTGCCCAAGTTGACACATTTTTTGTGTTCATATTTTTGTCACATTTATTTCAGTCTAACTTGTGAAATAAATATGGCACTCARAGGGCTCAACAGATATTTATCAATTTGTTAAATGCCTTACATTGAATCTGTTTGGGGTTTTGTKCACTTGAATGAAGTCTGTGTAAACAAAGTTAAGAAAATTAAATCAGATTTATTTCTTATGAGTGATTTTTATGAAGTAGGCCTACATCAGTATTCAGCTGTGATAAATAAACAMTTATCTGCAGTTCAACTGAGTCATCTATGAGCCTCCCCAGCCAAGCTTTTAACACTTCTAACTCTTTCTCAGGCTCAGTTTACTCATTTAGAAAAGCCATTCTCCAAATTACTGTTGCTAAAAGCTATCTATGTTGAGTGAGGAATCCAACAACAGTTTAATTAGGCTCCACGGGGGGCTCTGCCTTAGTGCTGTGTGGRATGTCTTTTCATTCAGGGCTGTGAACTGACCAGGTGCAGAGGGCACTGATTTCTCCAGGGTGAAATCAGGAGCAGGAGATGTAAACAACATTCATTGAGCTGGGGAGAGGGATACACTAAGCAGCCACTGAGAAATAAACARCATTCTTTAGGGAAAAATTGAGAGTTATTCTTAGGAGGGTGGTGTTTATGTTTGTCTACATTTGTGTTAATATTGTGAGTGACGACCTGTGCGCCTGCTGGAGGAGTGGAGGGTGTGTTTCTTCTGTTTATGGAGACTGTAGAAGGCAAGACTGGAAAATAATCTGTGTGCCATGTGAAGTTTCTGCAAGTGGGAATCAATAAGCCCAGTTTTCTTTGACGAGCATTTACGAGTCGGTCTTTAGATGAATATTGTGCATTTGCTAAAAAGTCTGACCCCAAAGAAAAGCTCATATGAGTCTGCTTCAGCATCACATAAGAACATTGCTTAAGCTTGTATTCATATAAACTTAATCAAGATTTAGGTGATCAAATAAATCTGTGCAGATTGGGTTAAACAGACAACAGCAATCCGTTGTACTGCTCAATTTGGCCGAAATTAAACTCCATCTCCATCTGCAGTCATTTATCCCTAGACGAGTTGCYAAGYCATCAGGTCTAGAGATAGATATCCCTATCCCCAGTGTGGTCCCAGGCCTGAGAAGATCCCTCCTGGGGCCTTCCTAAAGAACATGCCAGATACACCTCTAAAGGGAGGTGCCCAGGAGGCATAATCAGATGCCCAAACCCAATGGACTCCTTTTGAAGCAGAGGTGCAGCGGCTCTACTCCCCCTGGATGACAGAGCTCCTCATCCTATATCTAAGGCTGAGCTCTTTCCTCACCATGACCAACCAAAGCAACGCTCTCATTACTGAGGATGAGGCTTCAATTTGTCGATCCAACTCCGGCTCCATACTATCATCACTCATACACAAGACCATAGATAAACAGTARATAAAGCCTAGATAAGTCATCCCCGCTGTTGGCCAATGGAGACAGACGTCCTCACATATATAAATACGTATATATATGTATGTATACTGTATGTATGTGCTTCCAGAATCTGGTTGTCTGCAGAAAAGTGTGTAGCTTTAACCAGGACAAATTTGTGTACAAATAAAGACTGATTTTGATGTTTGTTTTGTTTTTCTCTGAGTGTAGACTGTTATTCAAAGAAACCCTGTGCAGTTATGTATACCTACCACAGTGGGAGGGGGTTTCCCAGAGCTCAATGCCTACAATGGGCCCTTTAGAGCAACTGACTCCTAAACCGATGCTGTTTAAAGCTCTACCTACAACAGATAAGATAATATTTGCTTATAACTTTTCCACAGAACCCCCACTTCAAGAGATCTAAACTTTAATGCATTCAACATGATATAGTTGCTCCATATTTTAGTCTGATCTGATTTATAGCACCCTAAGGGTGAACTTCACTGGACTGACACAATAAACTCACTTCTGAGATTKTCCGTGACACTTGTGGTTATTACATACATCATGTCTGAACTGTTGTGTATGAGCAGCAGTGTGAGCGTGTGTGACCCTCAGTGGGAATGTTCAGGCTGGCTCTTCTCAGCGTATCTCCCTGCCAGCTCCTGTTCCGTTCCAGTACTTCAGGAAACCTGCGCTCCAGCTGAGAAGGCCTGGCAGACACAACACAACAGCCTGCGAGCGGGAGGGGCATGAAACTGAGAAAATGAGAGTGGCAGAGGCACCGAGACACAAAGGCCGAGTCCGAGGCAAACAAAACAGAGGACATTGGGTTCAGGGTACCAGAGCAAGAGGGGGCAGAGCAGGGGGCAGCAGATATTTTTGATTCAGAAGAGGGAAAATAGTGAGCAGAGAGAGGGGAGTGGGGGGCATTTCATGGATGGTAGGATGGCAGAGAGAAAGCTGAGGAGCAAAAATAAAGGCTGACCAAGTAACCAAACTGCAACACGGGGAGGGAGCAGACAGGAGAGAGCTTTAAACAGAGAGYGGGTGAAATTAGGGGATTTGCAGGTGCAGCTTGAACATGGAGTGACCTTAATGGTGCGTTAAATACAGCTGTTGCTTCTCCAGACTTTTCTTCAATCCCCACACATTCAGCTGGACCGCAGCGCCTCAGTTCCCACAAAAAGAAGAGGAAAATATAGCCTGAGGAGAACGGCAGAGCAGGGAAGGGGAAAAAAATAAACTCATGAAGACAGGTTGTGAAAAGTGACAAAAGCAACATCGAAGGAAATTTATGCGCCTCGGTGGCGAAAAATAGAAGTGACTGCATGTGGTTCCAGGACGACAGATCAGATAAGAAGCACAGATAAAACAGGGGGGGGGGGGGGGGCCAGAGAGTTCTGTTGACTCTATCTTTCTGATTTTGTCAATATTAGTGAAGTGTAAAGACCCGATAAAAATGTGTGTAGCTAAACAGCTATGTGAGGATCAAGATGTGGATAGATAACATTTTTCAAGTTTGTGATGCAAAAACTGGAGAGACGAGAGAGAGAGAGAGAGAGAGAGAGAGAGAGAGAGAGAGAGAGAGTACGCTGTCAAAATGGTGTTTAAGATAACAATAGAGCTTGAAGTCCAAAACAGGAACCCTCTGTTTCCTGAGCTGGAGACAAAAGCTGAGTGCTGTGTTGTCATTAGATCTCTGAGTTAAAGGGATTTTTTTTTTCCTTTTAAATGGGTTTATGTGAAATGCATATGAGAAATTAATATCTTACCTGCAGAAGTTGAGGATCAAAGTTGCATTATTTATAATTATTTAATAACACAAAGACTGGTCGATGTGGCTTAAAAATGTATCATGATATAAGCTTCATATCGTTCATTATCAATATTTTTTTTGTTTCATCTATTTGAAATAAGAACCAGGAGAAAAAAAGGCTGATTACTGCCAAACCGGTAATGTGACCTTTCCTCTTTTATCCACAATGGCCTCTTGAGCTGTTGCACTCATTTTCTCCTTTCACTCTATGTCGTTATTTTGTATTTGTATATTTTTGGGACATGGTGGTGAAACTGCTGCTGTGCATGTTACTCAACAGGTTGTTGCTAGCTTAGCAAAMAGTGAGTGAGCTAACTGTTGCCACCAATCTTAGCTGGGCTGTGAGAGGTCGAGCAGCTATGGCCTTTCCTCTGCCAGAATACTGTGATTCTGGATCAYAGTTCAGTGAGCTTACCGACAATTCATTGGACACATTATCCATTGATATCGATCGCAGATCTATCATGATATACATGGTTGTTGTTTTCTATTAATACTGATTATATGTCTATCACAATATAAATTGATAAATTGTTTTTGAATTATGAATTTTACATCGTGTGATATAGCATAAATTTACACATAAGGTTTGACCTAAACAGGTGCAAATCCACAATTTATCAACACAAGTCTTATTTTATCATGGTGGTATAAAAGTCATCAAGCGGCATGAATGCATTCAAGGAATGCTAGTTCTTTTAATCTGCTTGGGAAATTCCAAATAATTTGTGGTCAGAAAAAAAATACCAACCAAAATACCTCAGACCTAAAAATAGTTCTGGTTTAAGAGGGTGCTTTATTTGAATTATACCTGTCCCATACAAATTTAGCACAAAAAGTGAGGAAATTTGTGTTTGGTTGATTATTTATTTGTTGTAACGATGCTTCTTGGCAATAAYTCTTGTACTGTTGGAAATGCTCATAATTTCTCTTTTAAATGATGCCACATTTGTAAGGATCATGCATTTGTGGGGTGAGCAGTAGAGCTGAGTAAGTGGGTTGTGCACATSAAAAAATAGCCAATTCTCTGCCAAACAGCTTATTTTGCTTTTGCTGTTGATAGTTGTTTTGAGCTTCTGGAACCCCCAAGGTGCTGCCAAGCAGGTGCCCACCATGATTTATTACCAATAAGCAAAAAATGTACCAAACACAAATGTCCTTTCTTTTCTGTTATGAGTATGTAATTGTCTGATACCAGATTTGTCAGATTATGTTGCATGAAAATGAAGAAGCTTCTTTACGCTGCAGAGTTTAGTCATTGTAGACAAATCAGGACTGAGAGTCCTTTGGTGTTTCTCATCAAGGGCCGTGAAAACTTTTACATTTGTAAACAGGCACCTGATAAATATCCACAAGCCAAGCTCACTTAGTGACAGCAGTAAGTATGAAATATCCAAGATAATAGCTGTGGGATCCATGTGCTAACTAATGATGTCTCGGGTCACTCAAACTGCCGTAGGGTCAAAATGTGGTCATGTGTGACCAGCCAGAACCATATGAGAGCAGTGCTTGTTTGCTCTCAGGAAAGGAACACCTGTTTCGGCTGAAACAGTGAAGGAATGTGCTTCCTTGTCCTCACCCACGACGGTTTCGCTGCTGTCCTAATGAATCTCATCACACAGCCTCTGTTTGCCCCGTTTGGGCTTTGTTTGTTGACCTTTGCGAGATGTCGCTGCTCATTATCTTCATGCTTTGTGTAATTTTGCCCCATAACACAAAACCCCCTCAACCACAACCATAGCGCCAACAATATGTGTGTGTTCGGGTTTGATCAAATGATCCTTGTCAGTGTAAAAGCTATTAACAATGAAGCAAAAGATTCCCAAAGTCTTCGTCCTTCATCTGTTCTCACCCTGAAACATGGCGCCCTTCAGCGTTATCATTATTGACAGTGGAACTAATTGGCACACGAATATGAATGTTCCCCTCGGGCCATTTTAAATTGGACGGCACAGCTTCCTTCAACATCCGACTCCACATACAAGACCAATAAAGATATTGATCATATATACATTATTGCGGGTCAGTGTGGCGCTCACAGCAAGGGGGCGGATGATGAAGGGCTTCATGTCTAGACGAGAATAAATTGACCTCATCAGGGGTTTGATTAATGGGTGTTAATAGGACAAAGAGGGGAATTTGGTTTATGGTTGTAACTGCTCATAGTGATGGGATTGATCAATGGCAAACTGTCAACATCTTCTGGGTATTCAGATAAGGCACTAATTGAAATCAAGAATTAAAATTTTAAAAACATAAGTTACATTTTGTTGCACCTACTTTGTTACCATGCACATAAAAATGTTTCATATCTGTTGGCATTGCATGTTGCAGTTTTAAAGGGATCCCCGATTAGTTGTAACATTAGACTTTATTTGATGAACATGTATTTTAACTGTAAAATAAAGACTGTAAAAATACTGTAGGCTGTTTAGTTTTGTAAATTTTAAAAAATGTATTTTAACACGGATGGAGCCATTTTATTTACACGCAAAGCATTCTGGGTAAATGATGAAGTGGACAGATCATCAGTATGAGCGAACTAAAGTATATCCTCCCTGAAGGTTCCGTCCATCCGTTTTCTGCCGCTTATCTGGGGTCGGGTCATGGATGCAGCAGCCTAAGCAGGGTGACCCAGACTTCCCTCTCCTCAGCCACTTGGGCCAGTTCATCCAGGGGAATCCCAAGATGTTCCCAGGCCAGCTGAGAAACAGTCCCTCCAGAGT
>NW_013952500.1:1540682-1546356 GCF_001266775.1 Austrofundulus limnaeus | reverse complement strand
GGCAGCCACTAACCTTATTTTTCACTGTTTAGAATTCCGGTTRCCTGTGACGGTCCATTCCAGAACCAACATCTCATTTTTAAATAAAATTTTTAAAACTTCTTTGACTACCGACAATCCTGTGAAACTTCAAAACTCAGTCTTGACAGTAACTGAAAATATAGATGGAGGACCTCAGTTTAGCTTGTTAGCTTGTCGTGCTAGCACCAAGCTAATACATATATGGCAATACAGCGTCAGCGCTAGCCCAAAGGCTAACAGGCTAAGCTGGAATTCTTCTTCCATGAAGCAGCTCTGTTGCCCTCCATCCACATTTTCATATTAAAATATAAAATATTTATTTATCAACTAAATATGATATAAATATTTGTTTATCAACTAAAGTCTAATGTTACAACTAATCGGGGATCCCTTTAACATTTTGACTTTGATTTGTTGTCTACTTGCATAAAGTTTGATTTAGTCCCACCCGGTGCTGCATAGATATCTTTATACAGTATTTTGTTTGAGTCATATTTTTCAGCCCAAACAGTTTTCTCTATTTTCTATAATGTTTTATGAACTATTACGTCACCGTAGTTGTAACAGAATTTTCAAATAAGATTTAGACTTACCAACTATCATTGTGGTGGTCTTCATTCTCCTCTAACTCTGGGTCTAACATGTAAGGCTGGATGGACAAGTCTTTCCTTGTTGACATCTGTTAATTAATTTGTTTAAAAAAAAAAAGGTTTCTGTTTCTGCTATATAGCCATAAACTCCTCTATCAAACTAGAACAGACCACGCTGGAAGCTGTAGGGGGGCGGGGTGTGAAACACCTCATTTGGATTCAGAGACAGCCTCAAAATGAGTTGATCTGAGCCACACCTCAGAAACCAGACTACAGCATTGTAGTTCCACATTATATAGACCCCATCTGTATGATTTCAATGTGAAAAAGAAGGATTTAAAAGCAGGACATGTCTCCTTTAATCAGAGATATTTTTGCGTGTTTGCACAAATCCAAAGATTACGTTTTGCATGTCTCAGATTTTGGGGGTCCATATGTTATGGATTTCAGACCAGTTTCAGGACCCATATATGGTTGTGATAATTTCTGTCGCTGGTTTAAAAGCAAAAGGATCAAGGATTATGTATTTGTGGTGGCCACTGGGTAAATCCATGAAAGTAGATTTTGGCCATCTCAGACAGGCGAAGCTGTCGTTCTTCATAAATAATGTTGATTAGCTTGAACTCGGGCTTTTTAGTCCTGCCTATTTAGACACATACTTCATCAGGACTGAGCTTGCACCCACTGCTTGACCTCTCAGAAATTTGACCCTTTATGCCCTTGAGGTATCTGTCAACCCTCAACCCCCCACCTCTTGCCTGGGAGAGCATCTGGAAGGTGTGGTGGGACGGACGAGGCAGTTGTGAGCCTTTTTACATGGATGATAACAGCCCCAGAGAGATTTCACCATCACCGTTCGACCATCTTTTCCTTTTTTACAGATCATATAACCTCCACTTCATGTTCTGTATATGTCAGTTGTCACTGATCTGTCTCTCTTTGTTTGTTTTCTTTCTTTATCCTTCGTTTTTTTCTGCTGTCTTGAGCAGAGCACACATATCATGCAGGCTGTGATGTGTGCACAGCTGGTCCTGACAGAGCAGTCCAGGAAACGTGTGGTTTACAGATCCCCCCCCGACGACTCGTTGATTTGCCTTTTCCTTTCATTTTTCAGAGAGCTGAGATTTTGAACTGTGCAGGGAACACCGAYGTTCGACTCAGCATGTTTCGACCGCGGTGGAAAACCACTAAAAATGTGCCGCGTCCTGATTGACTGAATGGTTTACTGAGTGGACGTGTCACATGGTACATAAAGCCTGATAAAAAATCATGGTTTCTGACCACGCAGGAAACGGCCCCACACCTGCTCACATCATTTGCCACAAAGCAAAGTTTGTGTTATTAGTCTCACTGAAATACTTTTGCACACATCGGTTTTATGGAGACAATTGCCTACAAGTTCTTCACTTTTTAAGGCTGGCATATTTATATACGTGTGTCAATCTTGATTATTTTTATGTATACTTTTCAAATATCCACTAATTTGAAGGCAAAGACAATTATCGGTGACTAAAAGTAAGGATTACATTGCTAACCTGTTTTGTTATTTTTTTTCTCTGACCTTCTGGGGAAGATAAAATAATGTCTTTTACTGCAAACATCTGGAGTCTGTGCTCAAAGAATCCATTATGCATCTGAGAGGAAAAAGGAAAGTCTTTGACTGGTTCATGAATGAAGAAGAGACACTTATAGAGAAAAATGTTTAAAATCCTGTGAAGGGTGGTGAAGTTCCAGCGAGCTCATAAAGAAGTTTCACATAGTGATTCATTTAAGTTCAGGTTTGATCCGAGCAACTTTTCCTGGGTGGCCCTCAGGCACATGTTGACTCCAGAAAGTCACGWGCGACCATAAAATCATTGGGAATTCCTGATTTATGCATCCACATAAATAAAAATTAAATACACTTACACATATGCAAAACTGTTTGAGCTAACGTTACCATAGCCCTACGAGGAGTCAGCAGTTTCAGGATGGTGGTCGTCTCATTTGGAAGACTCGGGCCCTGATGAGCAAACCAAAGTAGATTTCTGCCACCTTAAAACAACTCTAATATATGAGCTAATTAAAGCAGCTCACGCAATGTCATCAMTTTCACAATAACCAATAATTATAGAATTATTTTGAAATTCTTGCTGGATTGCTACATCTCATGTTGCTTTTCGCACTTAACCACATAAATCCATGTCAATAACCATGAATTGCAAAACTGACAGTGTGAAAGTCTCTGGAATACACTTTGCACAAACCCATTAAATGTTTGAGATTCAAGTTATTTTAATTATGTTAGTGTTTCCTGCTTTAGGCCTAGCCATTAAAGTGCCTGTGACATCAAATTTTTGTAACAAAAATTAATTCATTTATTGAAAGAAAGCATCAATCACAAATTGCAAAAACTATTCCCCCCTAATTGAGATGAAAAGTTGTTGAGATGTTTGCATGCGCAGTAACAGGAAGTGATGTCAAAGGGGAATGTTTGCATGTAAACAGAGCATTGCCACAACGGCCGACAACACACAGTGTAGAGAAGAACCTGATGTTTCTTTAGATTATTTTGAGCCACAATCAGAGAGAAGTCAGAGTTCAAATAATATTGCTTTATTAATCAAAAAGATTTTCCCTTTGGTGTCACTTCCTGTTTGACATTGGCAGAATCAAGTCCAAAACAAAATATGCCAGTTGTGTAACAAAATGGGTATTAGGCCAAGTTTTTTATATATAAAGATGTTTTCTTTAACGTTTTGTATTTGGAGGAAATGCATGAAACAAATACAGACATTAAAATCATAACAAGTAATTTTCTCTTTAGGTATTAGAACGTGAAAAAAGTAAACAAGGTCAAAAACTTTTTAAAAAATCCATTTTAAAGCCAAAAGCAGTAGTTTGATTAGAATGCTTATGCTGAACAAAGTTAAGCTTGCACTGCAAAGGCTGATGCAGCATTCTTTCCTTCAGTCTGTAATTAAAGAAACAGCACAGCATCTTGTAAATGAGTTTATTTCCTCTCTTGTAAAGGATTAGATTAGAAGATTAGCACATGTAGCACGAATAAATAAAACAGGGGGGTGTCTGCAGTTCAGTGGGTCGACTTTACACCTCGATGAATCCTGGAGCATTTTAAGTTTATTCYGTGTTTGACAAAAACCTGCATCCTTACACAATATCATTGCATAACACATGTTGCATCATTAATCGGAGAAACTTAGAGAACAACACAAATCGAACAGAGTGGGATATGTCTCTGGAGWGCAAAAGCTTCCCTGAATTAGGCCGGAGTTTTCTCACTGAAGTGCAGAGTGGCGGGTTACAGTACGTGTCCAAAAGGGCTCTGCAGCACATTACTGTCACRCCTCATTTATCACCGAGATGGAAGATGGCCCTCAAATCCTCTTAGTCAACTTTTAGCTGATTGATTTTTCCCTTTCTAGCTCCATTCAGATTATCAATGGGATAAAAGCAGGAAGCTGTTTATTATTAATGCCGTTCGGTCTCGCGGGTGGACGAATGGTGGAGAAAATGAAGCATAAATGTTTCAGCAGTGAATAAATCTGGAGGAATYATATCAAGGTGATTTAATTACGTTTAAAGCAAATTCAGTAAAAGAAATGAAGGATGTGAAGGGGATTCGGAGCTGTCAGCAAATATTGTTCCTCGTGGAGATGTGACGACGCGTCAGTGAAATTAAACTGTTGGGATTAAAACAGAAGTTTGTCCTTATGAAGATTAATATTTAATTTTCTACTTCAGGGAATCAGATAAAAGTTTTGCAGCTGTTAAAGGGATGGTTCAGATCGTTTATGTGGGGTTCTGTGGAAAGGTTATGAGCAATTAATTTCATYCTTAGAGGAGAAATCTTTAAACAACTAGGAAAAATTAAGTTTAAATGGTTAAAGTTTTAATCTGACCTGACTGACGAGCTAACATCTAATCCATGTGGGACCAAGATTACAGTGGATTTACATTGTAAAGACTTGTGCCTCCTTAACCTTTAGTTCTAATTGTGTAAATTCTCCTAAAGCATTTACACAACTGAGATCAGTTTTTCTGTACGTTTTTTTGGCACATACTGTATTTTCTTATCTTGAATGCTTTTTTATTCTAATCAAAACATTCAGCTTCTTCAGGACATTCTGGCTGGGAGTTCTGGTATTTCAGCAATCTATACTTTTTCAAATATTTAGCTTTTACTACCATTTTTTTCTCATCGAAAATAAATTGAGCTGTCTTCAACATCCTTAAAACCCTTCAATTGTTCGTAAGCCTTTACAGAAGTTTTTTTTAACTTCTAAGTTTTAATTTCAGCTTCCATCAGCCTTTTTTAATTTTAGTTTTTTCTGCTTTTTTAACTATCATTCTGACCTGTTCTGCTATTCTTCTGCAACTTTTTTGGTGTTTCTTCTCAGCTAATTTCAGTTGTTTTCTGTGTTTTAGCAACTTTTTATATTGAGATTTTTTTTCAGCTAAATTCACCTTTTTGTGATGATTTCAGCTTCATATTGCTGAATTCAGCAAACATACACTTTCTGTTACTTTGTTTTAATTTTAGATATTTTTGCTACTTATTTGAGCTATTTTAAACCAATTTAATATTTTGTCGCAGTTTCAAAACAAATTGCAAGTATTTCTTTTATTGTTTTTAGCTTATGTGAAAATTTTCACTTCAATTTTCCCATCTGTTCATTTTCAAATATTTCCTCTACTTTTAGGTTCTTTTTGCAAATTTTAGCTTCGTCTTTGCATTTTTTTAACCAGTTTGCTGTCTTTCTACTAACTTTTCGCCTCTYTTGCCCTACAAATGTCATCTGTTTAAACTGAACTTGCATTAACAGTTTTGCTAAAAAAAACTTTCCAGTATGTTCAGCAACTTTCAGCAAAAATCTTTCAGCATTTAACATTAAATTTCTCTAGTGATAATTTGCTTTTACTTGTCCCAAATTCCTGCTTGAAATGATCCAAAATTGAGAGAAAAACAGTTTTGAGCTAATACAGCCAGCCGTTAATCATGGGAAAAATTCGCAAAATGGGTTGGAGGGGTTACGACAACCCCCCCCCCCCCCCCCCCCCCC
>NW_013952500.1:1530630-1537581 GCF_001266775.1 Austrofundulus limnaeus | reverse complement strand
ATAGATAGATAGATAGATAGATAGATAGATAGATAGATAGATAGATAGATAGATAGATAGATAGATAGATAGATAGATAGATAGATAGATATTACGTTTAATCATAACTGTTGAAAATACCCTGCAGGGTTTTTGTCTGCTCTTGTCACATTATGGCAGTATTTGTTGAATAATGTGTTGTAATTGCCAAGTTGAAGTGCACCAGATAAATACATACTCATGGAAAATGCAGAAATGTAGGTACATTCATATAATGCATCCTAAAAATGTAAAATATTTGTTAATGTTGGAAAAAAATGGGCAAGAAACTAAGCCTTTTCTTAATTGCTGAACTGACAACAGAAAATGTGCAGAGTAGGCCTAAATGCAAAGAAAACAGGAGAGTTAAGTAAATCAAATGTATTTTAACCCCAAAATATCCTCAATCATTTTACCAAAGTAAACAATTTGATAAATACATGAATAGGCAGAGAACAAAACCTCCCCAAGGGTAGAACTAAAGTTACGGCCTTGCTGCTGACGTGTGTTGATGATTTTTTACATTTCCCTCACCGTCTGTTCTCCAGGCCTTCAGCCCAGACATCCATGATATCTGTTTTGACTCAGCGTATAAACAATATATTCCACTTCAGGCTGCAGAAACCGCACACTTTTGAACATGTGCTTCAGCTTTATGTTGTTTAAGACAGTCGGGTTAGCAGATTCCAACAGACTGCCCTGTGTGTTSTCCAGATGGCACCGCACACCGTCTCCCACAGATCATGCACGGCTTCTTCACAAAGTTCAGACGAACAGCCCCGCCCTCCGCACATAAAAAAAAACATAAACTAAGCTATGATAGTGGAGATTATGAATGGGTAATTCCTGCGGGGGGGGGGGGGGGTTTAAAAGAATGCCCATGCTGTGAGCTTTAATACCCAGCAGAGGGATTATGGGGACCCCTACATGTGGTGTTGTGGCTGCATACCTCCAGTCAGACTAAACCCAATCTGTTACAGATTTGGACTAAAGAAGAGAGGTGCAGTGAGCACATGGGGGGTGGGGGGTGGTACAGTATTCCTACTTTACAGTACATTCCAATTCATCTATATCATCAGGGATCAGAGGTAAGCCCCCCCTCCAACCCCCTTCTATGGGGGCTGTATTTTTATCTGTGTGCTACATCATTATAAAGCTGTGTGCACTGCTTTTTATTTATTTACAGTATTTCTGCCTCCCCTTGCGGTTCAGGCAAACCGCGATCCCCTTGCAGTTTCCTTTTGAATGTGCGTCCAATTAAACACATGTGTGCGTTTTCATGCCGAGGCTCATAAAAGGTAAGCTCCAACCATTTACATCACATTTACATGAGGAATGTGGAGCGCCCCCCGTACGCGAGGTGCGTCGATATCTCTTATGGAAAGCACATGTGCATCACCATTATTCATCACTTTTATCTGGGTTGTTTCATCCAGAAACCATCTGAGAGCTGACGTTGGTTTTGATATGAGAATTCCTCTCGTTTCCTATCAGGAGAGGCCAAATATTTCATCATATGAAGGCATTTGAGGCATGTTTCAAGTCTGTTTACAGTTGTGATCAGCCTACAGGTGGCATCTTTTACTAGAAACTCAACTCTTATTGGATTTAGGGAAAGTCATTATTGCTCGTCACAGGGGGGCAAATACTGCTTTTAGTTTTATCTGTTTGTGTATCTGTTTGTTAATAAAATATCTTGTGAACATCTGAGCAACGTGTTTTGTAATTAACTTTTAGGGTCAGCTCTTTTCAAGATGGCTGCCACAGCCAAACAAAAATGGCTAAAAGTCTGTCAGTTTCACACATGTTGACCTGAAACAGGGTGTAGAGAAGAATCATCCCCAAACTATATTCTGATCTTTGTTCAAATCAACTATTTAGTTGTCTTTCTGTTAGCAAAATAATCTCATGAACTATTCAGTTTAAAGAAAACTTGTCTACGACTGATTAATATTTGGATTTAACCCAATTCAAGTTGGTCGACACAGCTAGCCGACCTTAGACGACACAAAAATGGCAATAATTCAGACAGTTTAGTTCAAATTTGGCGTGATAGTAACATTTAAGTGCACATTCAAAAAGCTACATTTCTGAGCATAAAAGATTAGTCAAAACACTGGCATGAAYGGTAATTCCATATAAATGTATACGATTTGGTGAGGGAGTTGGAAAAGTGTCTTGTTAAATTTTAACAGACMCTGTAAAGGTTTTGCGAGCCGTTACTGTGATTTAATACGATGACTGTCATTGGTCAGCTGGCGATGCGTGCGCGCTTGTAAATTTTGAGCAGTTTTAGTTATARAAATGTTGTGCTTTTCCCCTGATTTCCTCTTCTTATCTCGGTGTGTACAGGCTTCTTCGCAGCCTCCACGGTGCCAGACTAAATTTAGTACACGGAAAAGCAACAAACTGTGCTGTTAGCTCAGTGTCAAAACTAAAAACCAGCAGATGGATGATAAATTAAGACAAATCAAACATGTGGCTTTAGTGTTTTYTTTGAACAGCGTGTGCTGCCAGAGTAGCCTCTTTGTTCAGATTGTACAAGTCTGTGGTTCCATAAGCTATCACCTAGTTTGACTTTATTTATGACGCTGGTTTTAAAATCTTGATATCAAGCTAGATCCGGTCAGATCGGCTCYTCAATCCATTCAGTGACCATTTTGTCCCCTGGAAAAAAACGAGTCTCATCAGGACATACYTGTTTCATAACAGAATAAAGATGATCACTTAGCAGAGCTTTATATTGATTAATGTGAACTTTCCTTCTGAGGACAAGTGAAGCTGAACCGTCATTATCAGAGTCACAGTATATCTTCTCTTTCAGGGCTTTTTTAAAATTATTTTTATGAGTCACAAATGCAAATAATTAGATGAAGGACAAACATTATTTTCCCTACATCTGTTAACTGGAGCATTTAAGTCTTTTCTACCATTGACCTTTTGCAAATTACATTTGTCTTTTTAATGACCGGTCCYTGCATGGCTGTTCGACTATAAAACCTCACTCTATGTAATTCTTATTGGATTGTTCATGCTCACAGTTTAATCACATGGTCATTTACCACGTGAAGTCACCCCTCTCTTTACTTTTTTTGCTACCAACATATCCTTACTCATTAAGTAACCTATTTTTACCGCACACACAGCATATTTTAACTAACTAAACCTTCAATTGCAAATCACTTTTTTAGAACAACTTTTATTTTAGACACTTCCCATTAAAATACCAGACATTGAGTTGTATTTAAATTAATATTGCAAGTCTGCTTTGTATTTCTATATACAACAGACAGCATAATTCGATATTAATTGCTTCACTGCACCATGCATCACACCAGCATTTGTCCATGTTTCACCATTTTCTTTCAGTTTGTCATCTGCTTTAATTATGTATCAGCAAATCTGTCAGGATTTAAACTAAAAAATGTGAGAAATGCTCATGTTTGCTAATATCCAATGACAAACATTAATTTCCATTAATCATTCCTCTGCAATATTAGAATTCTGGTCATCTTTTTTAGGTACAACCTAGATGATCCTCGATTGTGCTCTTCTGCCCCCTGGTGGTAAAACTGTAACATAGCAATTAGACCAAACGATTTTAAACAAGGTCAACACAATAAATAAAACAAAAATATTTTATCCATTTAGGTTTATTCAGTGTTARGTTCCATAATTCTTTTTTTTATTTCAAGCAAACGTTCTGCCAGCAGGTGAAGTTTACAATAATTTAATCTGCTACTGTTTTTATTCTCATCATTTAGAACCAAGTAAAGTTTTTTAAAAATGTGTTTTTGGGAAAACAACTTTTTGATTCCTGAACATTTCGAGCTGTTATCAAACCTTATGCTCTAATATACTCAGGGATTTGACACACTCACACACATACACACACACCAACATTAAACACACGTGTTTGACGATACAAAACAAGAACACACAGACAGACAGAAGAGTGGAAACTGGTGATTAAGTGTGCAGCAGAGGTGTTATCGGAGTCTAATTACTGTTTTGCCTCATTGTTCCTACCTTTAATTTACCACATTTACATCCCAGAAAAACAATAACTTTGGCTGAGATGAAAACAAAGTGGCTAAAAATTTAGATTCAATGATATACTTCAGGCTTTAAGCAATATCCATATATATGAAGCCAATATAAAGCATTAAAGACGCAAAACAACAAAGTAAAAGCATCTACAGGAGGAAAAAAACTGTGATTCTTTATCTACATTAGCTTTTAGATGCAAGCACTAAATATATTTATATAATTACATAAAGTGCTGGACTTACCAGACACTACTTAAGCAATAGATCTTGCAAAACTGCATGTAACAAAAGGTAAGAAATAATTACATTGCATATTTGTGGCTATAGAAACATATTTCTTTTCAAGTAAATTAAATACTTAACAAAATCGCTGAGATGTCTGAACGTTTCGACCTAGCTGAGTAAATACTTCGCAGATACATTCCAGATTACAGATTACCGCCTCTGACCGGGGATCAGTTGTTGTTGTTTAAGTTAGCGACGCGGGGCTGGATGGTCACCCGCCTCACCGGCGTCTGATCCGCGTTCCGGTTGGCGACCAGCTCCTGCAGCTSCAGCGCCCCCCCGCCGATGAAGCAGAAAGCGGGGCAGACGGGCCCGGAGCAATCGACGTGCCCCTCCCACAGCGGGCGCAACGAGTGGGCGTCGTAGAAGGTGACGCGCCCCTTCTCGAAGTCGAGGCACACGCCCAGCCGCGGCGGCAGCGGGTAGGTGAGGCCCGCGGGGGAGGGGGGGCCATTGCCGTTGGTGATGGGGTCTCGGTTGATGTTTCCGTGGTTGCTGTGGTGGTGGTGGTTGTGTTGTGGCAGATATATTTTACCCATCCCCATCGTGAGGAAGCAGAAGGGCGGAGCTGAGTCCAAGGCATCCTCAGCGCCGCTGTCATGGCCGCTGTCTGGGTCGTAACTGTGAAATGAGAATGGATGAGAAACTGAGGTTTGACTCTTTTTATTTTATTTTATTTTATTTTTAAAAATGAAATAGCATAATGTGAATCCGAATGAACTGTTTGAGTTGATGTTTTTGTTTAGATTTTTTTTGTTTGAATATACTGTTGTAAAAAAGGGGCAAATTTACAAGATTTTTTATTTTTTTCTGCTGTCTTTTATTTGATTTGTATGTTCTTCTTATATACAGTAGTATATAGTTGTTTCATTTTTAATTAAATGAGTAAATTTTGTAGCAAAAAATACAAATAAAATACTGACTGAAAACATTCTGACCGCTCTCTACTGCAAGTATGATACTGACTACTCACAATTATTCCCCATAATTGCACTTAAAAAAATCTGAACTGTATATTTAAGAAAGATGAACTCAAGCAGAAATATAACAAGCCTAAACTAAAAGGTAAAACATCTTGTAACCTTGTTTAGATCTTGGATTGTAGGTTAAAACAGATCAGTTTGGTTTAATCCTTAAAATATTCCGCTGAATGATTCATTTATAACCAGTAAAATAGATTATCTGAAACCACTTCCTAATTTTTATGTGCACCAAAAACATTATGYAGGATTATTTTGTATTAAATTGTTATTTTAGGCCTGTCGGCAATCTTTTTTCCATTAAGCTCAGTTATTATATTCAATAAACGGGGTTAATAAAATCTCAGTTTCTGTTTGGAAATTAATTTAATTTTTATCTCCCTMTTTCTACTCACCGAGGACTGGCCATGTCCTGCGGGAGGTGAAACCACTCCTGCAGTTTGGACTCCAGGCCGACTCCCACCTGTTCAACAAGTAAGTCTTTGGAATTAGAAAAGCCAGTCTCCTTCAGGCTTATTTAATGCTTCAGTTACATAAATCTCAGGAGATGTGGACACGTTTCATGCAACATTGCTCTGAGCTTGGAGAATATGCTGTGAAGGACTGTCAGCTACAACCACATCAATTTTTAGCTCAATATATGGAAAGTTCACGGAGTTATGGTTCTTTTTGTGCAGGTGGAGGCCATTTTGAAGTGGGTTAACTAGTAGAAGAGGCACATTTCAGGTACYTTTCATTAAACTGAGTAAAGAATGTTGAGTTTTTGAAATAAAACCAGTCATACATTAATGTTGGATTTCATCCTTAAGGTTTGGTTCAAGAAATGTGSCGTAAAAATGATCTTTATAAAGTTCTTTCACAGAGACATGCTGACTTCAGCAAGTTCACATTTACTTGCCTTCACAAGGTAAGATCCCGGCTCTACTGAGCATGCCCAGTAGTGCCTGCCCTGTGTAATAGCTACATCCCCCACCAGGAGGTCAGAGGTCAGGTGACAGGAAGTGAGAGCATGGTCAGCGGCCTGCAGCAGAGAGAGACCGGGGACGCTTCGAGCTCCGCGCTGCTCTTTGTTGACCACCAGCCGGTCAGCGTGGAGACCCCAGCGGGAGTCCAGGTAGAAGTTAAGCACTGAGAGGACACAGCAGACAAGAACGTGGACAAGCAGAGGTTAAAGGCAAGAAAGGAGCAACATTTCAGAAGTGAGAGAAGAAGAAGTTTTGGGAGGCGACAGAAGGAAAGGCGTAGAGATTTACAGCCAGAAAGCAGAAAGGAGAACAAAGGTGAGGAGAAGAACAACTGAGAGGAGAGGAGCAGATGCACCTCCTCCTGTCAGCACTAGAACGGAAGATACTGATCCTGGTGACGACGGTTTTCACCACAAAACTCGGACAAGTGGAACTTTTTATTTCAGAGATACCACGGGAGAACAGCAGGAAGGTAAAACATCCAACAGGGGCACAAAGGAAATCACCAATCGCACAAATCGACCCTCAAAATTAAAAGCCCTGGATCTGAATCCGATCCATTTTGTTAAGCCTCGCGGCCTTAACAAAACTGCAAAGCTCATCGATGCTCGGACCGATCTGAGTGAGAATGGGAGAAAGAAGGGTGGGGTGGGG
>NW_013952500.1:1527975-1530201 GCF_001266775.1 Austrofundulus limnaeus | reverse complement strand
GAGTGGGGGAGGGCGGGGGTCTAAAAGCAGAGTCTGACACGGGGATGAAGGCACTTCTTACGTTCTGTAGGAGGCATGTAGGTTGGTAGCGTGGAAGTAGCACAGCTGAAGATGGCAAGTACAAAGCTGTGAAATGGAAATAAACGAGGAAATAAAGAGAAAATGAGGATGTGTTGAAAGTGAAAAGTCGGAGGAGGAAGTTGGAAACGAAAAGATAGGGATGGAAAAAAAGGTGATTTTTTTTTCAGCATTTCAACAGAAAAACATGTAAAACTATAATTAAAGAATTCATAATAATAAAAAACGTGTTAACTGTGCCCCACTCTATAGTTAAATTATTTATTTTTTATTAGAAGTGAACAATTTTAGGTATACTGGGCAATACAAGCTCACAATTATAATAAGGTTAATACCAAAAACACAAGATTTCCCTAAAATAAACCATCAGCACTTACATATTAAAATACTTCATGCCTTTTGAAATATGTTTCTGAGGAAATGTTATAAAGAATAACTATCTTACCTGTTATAGATAGCTCTTTGATCAGCCTCAATTTTGAGAAACAGAGCTTAATTTGGACCAGATTGACAAAATGAGTATTTTGTAAACTTTTACATTGCAGCATGTTTTGCATTTCATGATAATTCGAGCAGAATATTCCTACAGGAAGTGGACCAGACTGCAACAGATGTGCTACAGCTTGTTGGATCTAGATTCGTGCATTACCAAGAAATATCTGAATAAATATAAAGAGATATTTATACATTATTAATTTGAGTTTTAAACATATTTGGTAAAAGGGTCAGGGTTAATCTCACCTGGTGCAGGTGGCGTGTGCAGGTACACTTCCTCGCTGTACTCCCCGTACCCYGCCTTGTTGCAGCCTCTCACCCGCAGCACGTACACACTGTCCATCTCCAACCTGTCAATCACGGCGCTGCTTCCGCTCACGTCGTCCAAGCGCTGCCAGCCCCAGCGAGCCGCAGCGAGTCCTCCTCTGATCCCGCCTCTGGACGCTCCTCCCGGCACCACGCCGCGGCGGCGGTACTCCACGGAGAAGTGCCAGGCGGGCGCCGACTCCTGGGGCAGCCGCCAGCACAGAAAGAGCTGGTCGTAGGCCAGAGAGCGCTGGGTATCGATCACTGGGGCCTGAGGAGCTGCAACAGGTATATTTATTTATTTATTTATTTATTTATTTATTTATTTATTTAGACAACCTCCCAGGATGTGGACGCAAGAGCAAATGCAACCCCAGGCTGATAACCCCAACTATGTGTTTTTCTATTATAGAACGTACGGCATATTTTTCTCTCCTCCGTTCTCTTTTTTTGTATTATTGTATATTTTGCTCTGCATTGACCATGTTTCTGAGTTACAATTTTAGAATTTAGTCTTGATTTGATGTTTCGTTACGTTGCTTATGTTTTATTATGTTTTATTCAGTTTCATTTTATCTTTCCACCATTTTTACATTGTTAATYATTGRACAGCACATCTGTGAAAGGCGCTTTATAAATAAAACTTTACTTACTTATTTCAACAAATCTGCTCTTTCTTGTTGTGTTTTCTCCCCCACCCTTCCCCCACAGCTGCCCCTCTCACCCTGGATGAAGTTCAGCTCTGTCAGGAGCTTCAGCTCTTTGGAGACATCCAGCTGGAAGTGTCTGAAGGATGGATCAGCYGCTAAAGTGAAATGCTGGAGATTCTCAATTGCTTTGCTCAGCCTGGTAAGTYAAAGAGAGAGAAAGCAGCGTGAGAGGTGGAAGAATGTTTACACAATGTTTTGATCAAGACGAATGGGAGGGAGAGACGGAATGATACTGTGGGAGGGATGTTTGGAAAAGCTAAAATAAAAGACGAGGCRGCAGCCTCTTCCTATATTTTTATTACACCTAACAAATCAAGCAGATGGGCCAAAACTAACACAACTTTGGTCCTCTCAATACATCACTGTCCAGTTTGTTGRTAACACCAAACACATTATGTTGCTTCCTGGTCAAAATGGTGAACTAGCTATTATGAACTATGGTTCAACCTAAAAATAAATAGGCTATAATGGAGATTAATGCACAWTTTCCATGTTTATAAAGAGGATGCTATCAATGGCAACAATGTCTTGTCATTAATTATAACTGCAGCAGTTTAAAACAAACTCATTAGTGTCTTTCCCTAGAAGATGGATCATTAAATGTATATCAGAACGAAGTTTTTTACAAATCATTAAA
>NW_013952500.1:1526365-1527950 GCF_001266775.1 Austrofundulus limnaeus | reverse complement strand
TTTTTTTACAAAAATGTGCTAAAATAGCATAAAGATATTTGTTTGTACCCTTAATAAAACTAATAACCCTRGTTAAAGCTAGCTTCATGTTCCTCTGACTACAGCCACCAAGATTATTAAAACATATAGGGTTCATGGGACTGTAGACAACCTCCCAGGATGTGGACGCAAGAGCAAATGCAACCCCAGGCTGATCAGACAAAAGGAAGCTAAAGGAAAATGTCCAAAATTATTCCATCTTAACTCCAAGGCCAAGTTATGTCATTATTAATGGGCTACATGTGATAAAAACCAGGAAGTCTCCACCACTGACAGAAAGAAAAAACCATAAAAGTCAAAACAGAATTCACCAATGAGCCCCAAAGTTTCCCCCGTGATGTTTCCCAGACAAAACTGAAGCTTTTTTGGCTGTTTTTTTTTTTTATTAATATTTTTATTTCATTTTTTCCGTGGTTGAAGTGTACCAACAAATTCATCTGTGTCTGTATCAGCTTTACTTACATCATCACATCACATGTTTTTATTCTCATCTGTGTGCACATTACCACATTAGACTGTGTTCTCACACAAGCATTACATTTTAAATATGCAGTTTGAGATGAGCAATAAGAAATTATAAACATGGTGAAACMAAATAAAAGGAAAAGAAAAATCTAGAAAAATTGCAAAAGTCACAAAAGCATTTGGTTTCTACATGACTAATCTTTACAAGGTGTGTTTGTACAGCGGAAAGCTTTGTGTTATAATAAATGTCATTTTTTTCCCAAATAAATCTGATTACAAGCACCAAACAGTTTAACTGTTTAATTTGTTTTAACAGCTGACTGGTTTTAATCAAAATTTTGTTGGGCGAAAGTGTTAATCACCTCAGTCTGAGTGATGGAGCTCTCCAGCTGGGTGATCTGAGCCAGAACTGTGTCCTGGTTGGACAGAATGTAGTTCATCTCTTTAGTAATCTTTTCCTGTTGATTAGAAACAAAAAAAGATTAAAAGTGAAGCATTAACTCTCCATTAGCCTGTTCGTGTTTATCTCTTCTATGCTAAAACARGATTCTTAAAGCTTAATTCTGTGTAATCCTAAACAAATCACACAAGAATYTCAGAATATAACTCTTCCTTTTAAAAGATGCATATTTGTGCATTTATGACAATTTCTTCCRAATTTTGGAGAATAGCTGAGGAGTTGGACTCGGACCTTCAGAGCTTGGTAAGCCTGAGCCACGGGGAGGATCTTGTGTCCGGTGTGGACTCGRCGCAGTTTGCAGAGAGGACAGAGCAGCCGTTGGCATGACCTGCAATAAAACTGCAGCTTCTCCTGGTCGTGCTCCGTGCAGGTCAGAACCTGAGGASGACAGGCTCGTTAAAGGGATCCCTGATTAGTTGTAACATTAGACTTTATTTGATAAACATATATTTTAACTGTACAATAAAGACTGTAAAAATACTGTAGGCTGTTTAGTTTTTATAATTTTTAAACTAAAGGTTTAAAGTTTTTTTGTATCAACCTATTAATTGCTCAATAAACCCTGCCTTGTCTTTATTATTGTGTGTGTGTGTGTGTGTGTGTGTGTGTGTGTGTGTGTGT
>NW_013952500.1:1489011-1524549 GCF_001266775.1 Austrofundulus limnaeus | reverse complement strand
CCATGGACCTGTCAGCGTCATCATTTACACAGAATGCTTTGTGTGTAAATAAAATGGCTCTGTCCGTGTAATATATTTTAAAACTTTTAGTTTAAAAATTATAAAAACTAAACAGCCTACAGTATTTTTACAGTCTTTATTTTACAGTTAAAATATATGTTTATCAAATAAAGTCTAATGTTGCAACTAATCGGGGATCCCCTTAAAGCCGAACTAATCCACCTGAGTCTCATTTAAAAAGAAGATAAGAAATCAGCTTTAATTTGATTTTTTTAATTGTAGTTTTATAGTTTCTCCTGTATGCATATAAAGATTAAGTGTACCTTTGGCCTGAAGTTAAGTGTCGGCAGGATGTGCTCGTGTTGGGCCCGRGGTGTTCCCCAGGGGTGATAGAGCTTGAAACACTCGTTGCAGAAATTAGCTCTGCAGTCAGCGCAGCCTTTAGTGGCCTCCAGAGTTTGAGGAGGTTTACAAAACTGACACATCACTGCAACACTGCCCAGACTCACGGAGTGTCTGTACCTGGGGAGGACGATCACAAAAAGGAAGATTTCAGCTAAAAGCAACGTGTCTAAAAGGTGCGGGGATCTAGAGCGAGAGAGACAAGAGGAAAGATGTGAGAAAGTGAACAAAAAGCTGCTAGCCCGTGGAAACACACTGTCAGTAAATGTAGCAGGACAGTATGTTGTATTGCACACGGGGGCAGGATTTTTTCACACTTCAGCTGCTGCTGGAAATGTTCCCACACCTCCTTTTTTTCAGTCATTTACTTTTTTATATTCTGTCCTCAGCTTAAAATCAATACTAAAGTGGGGGCTTTATCTGCTTAGCTTAGCATTTTTTTTATAAATATATATTGTTTTGTTATAGGCGTACCTCTCCACTATTCGCTCGAGCGTGAGATTGCGGAGACAGTCGGTGAGGCCCTTCTCTCCCAGTTCAACGTCTCGGCCGCAGGGGACGCAGGGGAACATCATCACCAGGGGCGGGCCCTCCTTACGCCGTCGCCCCGGATATGTCCCATGACCGGGAGAACGAGGCATGGACGGCGACGGCGGGTGGGGACCTCGTGAGCACAAGCAGCAAAGATCAARAAATGAACCAAACTTTGAATAAACGATTGCCAAAAAAATATATATGTTTTTTTTTTTTACCTGATCGCAGCACACGGTCAATAGGCCGCTGCTCAGCTTTGGGAGTGGGCCTGCGAGCCTGACGAGGCGAGCGCGTGTTGGGGGTGGAGGCCGGGGAGTTGGGCTCTGGGGGGAGGTCCGGAGGCGGGTAGCCGTTTGCCACTAAAACCTCCGAGGCACACATTAGGCAGACGCTGTGCTGGCACGGCAGGACCACGGGCTGTTTGACTATCTCTTTACACACGGGGCAATGCAGCTCGTGCTCCAGGCTCTTCATGTTGGACTGTTGGAGGCAATGGATTATTTATATCATTTATGTATCATATTTATCCCCAAAATAGAACACTTTTATATGATAAAAACTGAGAAATGCAAARTATAAATTATGTGTATCGAACATGTAATTGTATTGAAAGTGAGTTAAAARTGATAGCTTCAGATTTGAATCAGAATCAGAAAAGTATCCAGGTTAGAGGAGGTCAGATGTGGCAGACAGATGACACGAGCCATCATTCTTGTAAATTATTGATAAATTCCAACTATTAATTATTTAACCTCTGCCTTTATATAACAGCTCTGCACATAAACTCCAGGATTATCTCACGATACTTTAGTTGTTGCATTTATTACAAAAGGTGCATCGATTACAACAGGACGTAAAGTGAGATGTGGCTCAGATTTACATACAAATGAAGTCAAAAACATCAATGCATCACTATAAATCTAAATATATTTGCATGTTTTGCACTCCGTTTAACAAAACAAGACCACGCTGCCTCAAAAACCTGACTTCACCCACTCCTGCAGAGCTTTTACATGACATGAAAAAATGATTCTAACATGGTTTTATTTTTAAATACTCCATTCGTCAGCCCTTCAYGATGGGTGCCCTTGACACACCAAGCTGTTGCAGGATGTGCCGCTCTCATCGCGCTCACTACGAATCAACTTCAAGCAGAGAGGAGATGAGCTGACTTGTGTCTTGTGATTGTGAATTTTCTCACTGCTGTGCGTCACGTGATGCAGGACAAAATTAATATAAATATAACGCAGGCCGATGAAGCTCAGCTCCTGCTTCTTTTCTAAAACTCGACATCTTCGCTGCAGCTACATCACATTCCAGCAACCTATTTCTGTCAGTCTCTTTGGGTCATTCTCCAATGTCAACTCCGGCCTGTCTCCCTCCTGCTCCTGCAGCTCGTCCTAAAAAAATCCAGGCTCTTGTTAGTTCTGCAGCCTGCGAGCTCTGGCTCTCTGCATCCACCCCTAAATGGATGCTGCGTTTGCCGGTGACGGCATCAAACAGGCGCATCCTTACCTTCACCTGGAACCTAGGCGCCATGGTAGTGGACTATATATCCCACATGAGGACAGCAACTGAGAAAGAGGGGAGGGGTCTGAGGCGTTGCAACGCCAGGAGGTGTAAGATGAGCTCTAGTGGAAGGCGCGCTCTGATTGGACGGCCTGAAAAGATGCAGCTCTGCACTTTCTCTAAGATTAATTAATTTATTTTATTTATTTTTTTTCTTTTTTAACATCCCATCATTGTTTTTGAGAACCCTATCCAAGCAGTTCCTCCTTTTTTTTCTCTCAGCAGCGACCTGGAGGCTTGCATCCGCGGTCTCCATGGAAACGAGCATCCAATGCGCCCGAAAACAGCCTGTTTCACCATTTTATATTTATCTACATCACCGCAAAAAGAGACCTGAGGCCTTTCCATTCCCTCTCAAAATAACGACCCTTAGCACATACTTAACCCCCCGCCGAGTTCATTTTAACCATTTTCTTTTATTCCAAAAAAAAAAAAGCGACACAAACCTATTTTTCCCAGTGCTTTCCACACAGATCCATACAAATTCAAAAAAGCTTCACCCGAAATGATTTCATGCTCTTATAGTGAGAATACAAAACGTTTATTTAAAGAAATACTCACGCTGATCCGAACCAACGCTTCCATGGCGGACGAGGCGGATTTCACATCCATGTCTGCCCCGTAAAAAAAGCTGCCCCCCGTTTTCATCATCTGAATATAACTCGAGTCAGACCACAAAACCTGTGGTGCATCTTAATCACACGAGCACGTATCAATTTATCCGTCCGGATGTTAGAAAATGATCGATTGGTTGGTTATTTTCCTGCGGTTTTTTTTCTTTTTCTTTTCTGGTTTTCAGGCTCTGCTTTGATGAGCACGAAGAATCAACCCGCTGATGAACGTCACCACGTGATGCGCTCAGATGGAGGAAAATTTTGTTTTGTTTTTTTAGATTTTGTAAATAAAAGTATTTCTATATTTACATCTACGCTGAATATTAACAGATGCCTGTGGCTGAAATCCTCAGACTCCCTCAGCTCCTCCCACTCCGCACCGGATGCCTTTAAATGATGTGGTGAGCAGGAAAAAAAATCAAATAAATAAATCTGTTATTTGTTTGGTTCCTGCCCATCTTTTCCTCGTGGATCAACGATTATTTTACATCCAGCTGAGGTATTATCCAGCAAGAAAATATGATAAATATCATGAATTTGGAACAAAATAGTGAATAAAAGCTTGTGTTTTTAAAGTCTTGCATTGCAGAAAAAAATCAGAAAAACAAATGTTTAAAACCTGTGCACAGTCCTTTCACTAGCTGTTTAAACTCAACTCTGTCTGTTAGCAAAATATCTCATGAACCAGAGATTTTAATGAAAGTGGCAAGTTTGAAGAGAGAATAAAATTTAAAGATTAAATGGGGGGGTGTCCAACAAGAACGCTGGCGTGGCAGCAAAACAAACTTCTCAAGGGATCACAGAGGAGAGCCAGACTGGGCATGGGGACCACAATGTCACAGATAGAGTGAAGACTACACTGAAGCTCCTTGTGGGAGAAAGATTAGCAGGCAGTTGTGGTTTTATCACTTATAGTCTGACTCTTTTACATYATTTGTTGCAGCACCTTCAATAAGTGCAGGTAAAAGTGGACGCCCGCTATTTGAGGAGGATTCAAAAACATAGTTGGATGGAGACAKAGTTAGTGGACGCTGAATCGATGAGAATCTCTCAAAGGCACACCGTGGAGAAGGGCTGTAAGACTGAGGCTGATGAGAAGATTGGGGGTAGGTGGCTTCATGCTAACAGGAAACTGTCATGAACCAGGAAGTGTCTAAATGAGCGGAACCAGAAACCAGACTTGAGGCAGGATAAAAGGTAAGTGATATTTATTTACAGGTGAGATTATTGTGCACAGGAACGGGAGAAAATCCAGATCTGCAAGAGCGGGGAAGGACAAGGTGAGTGGCAAACTGGTGGAGAGATCCTCCAGGATTACAGATTTCCAAGAGGCGAAAGACATGGAGGAGGTAGGCTACTGAAGAAAACCAGGTTCATCTGAGAGGGGTGACGTCCAAGAGTCCAGTGAGAGGTGTTTCCAGGTGAGTATTCAAACAATCCTTGAGGTGGGGCAGGCACTGGATGTCAGAGYTAAAAATCCTGAGGCAAAAAAAAAAATCACAAGGCAAAGCTAAGTAACTTAATAAGTCRAGAAATATAACTAAAAGGCTGTAGAACCAAAAAGGTGTGATGCTCCAGCAAAGATCTGAACCAAGACTGAAATACCAGTGAAYCCCATCAGAGGAAACCAGCCACAGCTGCAGAGGATGAGCCTCAGGAACACCAATCAAGGTTGCAGCAGAAAACACCAATCATGACAGAAACAGGTGAAGGTGGGTGTAGGAGCAGAAACTACCCAAGTAAAAGTACTGTGAAAGTTAGTGGTGCCTACATCTAGTGAATAACTGCGGGAGTTGATCCAATTCAATGTGGCCACCATTAATTAGCATTTAACCAGTGCAAAAATACAACTCAAACATTTTACTCAGCTAAAACTAGTGGTTGAAACTCTCAAGTGTTGCATTTTGGAATATTTAATGTTGTTTTCCAAATTTGAGCACAACGTTTAAAACTAGAGCACATAGCAAACAGCTTTCCTTCGACATAAAGGCTTTTATTTATTAATTATATTTAAAATGTTTATGACATTGTCTCTCTGCAGAAATCTAAAAGTGAAAAGTTCAGAACCAGCGAAGTTCATGATTTTCTCCTTGCAGGGGTGCAATGTGAACATGAATGCATTTATTTCTTTTAGGGTTTTAACACTTTAATTACAAAACAAAGCATTTGATATTTAATCACATTTTACAGCATGCTAAATGAAACAGTTTTTATTAAGTTCTAAACAAAATTACAGCTTCTTTTAGTCATGTTAAGTTTCAGTGTTTTTCCCCCCTGATGAGGAAATCTACTGCTGAAGGTTTTGTGTGTTTACCGACATGCTAACCTGACTTTTTTTTTCTTCTAATTCTTCAGTGTCACACCCTAAACCAGCTAAACAGTCCAATCATCATTGCAWAAGAACCCTGAGGGGTTTTTCCCAAAACTTCTGCACAATTTCTCAGAAACTGGAGAAACCTAAGGGTAATTGGACCTGAGTGCAGCGTTTGATACAGTTGATCATCAAATACTTTTAAATAGACTAAAACATTTGGTTGGCCTTTCAGGTACTGCTCTGCAGTGGTTCAGCTCCTACCTTTTAGATAGATCTTTTTTTTAGTAAATATGAATACTTGCTCCTATAAGATCCATGAGGTCAACTATGGTGTCCCCCAAGGGTCTATCATAGGTCCCTTACTTTTTAATCTGTATATGCTGCCACTGGGCGGGATCATCAGGAGCCATGGAATAAGCTTCCACAGTTATGCTGATGACACGCAGCTATATATTTCCATGTCTCGTGATGACCCCCATCCAATTGCTGTACTTCTTAAATGTATTTCTGACATAAAGACATGGATGGCTCAGAACTTTCCCCAACTTAATCAGGATAAAACTTAAGTTCTAATTATTGGACTGGAGGATCAAAATGAAAAGATAATTTTAAAATTACAAACTGCGTCTTTTTATCCTTCCAAACAAGTCAGAAATCTGGGGGTTCTTTTTGATTCTGAGCTTACTTTTATTCCACATTTTAAACAGACAGTTAAAACAGGTTTTTATCATTTGAAAAATATAGCCAGAGCCCGCCCACTTCTGTCCTTGGCCAATCCTGAGCTTTTGATACATGCTTTCATTTCTAGTCGTTTAGACTACTGTAACACACTGCTTTCTGGTCTTCCAAAGAAAAATCTGTCTAGTCAGCAGCTGTTGCAAAACTTAACTGCTCGTGTGCTAACCAAGACCAGAAGGCAGGCTCATATTGCACCTGTTTTAAAATCATTGCATTAGCTCCCTGTACATCTTAGAATTGATTTTAAGGTTCTTTTACTGGTTTTTAAATGTCTTAATGGGCTTGCYCCATCTTATCTGGCTGAACTGTTAATACCCTATGAACCGCCACGAACCCTAAGATGCTCTGGCARTGGACTATTAACAGTTCCAAGAGTCAGAACACACACATACAGAGAGGCTTCTTTTCAGTACTATGGCCCTCGTCTGTGGAACGGTCTGCCTGAAAATGTGAGGGCTGCAGAGAGTGTTGCAATCTTTAAGAGCAGGCTTAAGACACATCTTTTTAAATGTATTCCTTGAACTGTACTTTTCCTGATCATTACATTTTTATGATTGTTTTTATTGTATTGTTGTTATTGTTGTTGCTGTTTTTTATGGGTTTGTTTATTGTGCATAATTTTGTACAGCACCTTGAGCTGTTTTTAGTATGAAGGGTGCTTTATACTGTAAATGAATAAACTTGAACTTAAAAGCTGCATCATATAAAATATGTGAAGTTACAAATCAATAGAAAAGCACATTTTTTAGATATGTTTAGTTTGTATTTATGAAACTTACTTGATTTACCTGCTGAACCAGAAATGTGAAGAGGGTGTGATGAGGTTTGGGAGGGCGTTCCAAACCTCATTTTTAGATTTTTTTTAGAATTTTTTTAGATTTTTTTTAGATATTTAAACTCTTCCAACAAATTAGAGCTCACACTTTGGACTCATCTACAGATCCAGGTAAGGAGAAAAACGGGTCCCTGTTTAGTTTTTCTGCAGTTTTTTTTTCTGTTAAAAATGTTGCTTTTGTGCACATATTTAAATTTTAGGTACCTACTTCAGAAAACTCCATCTACCATTTGTCTGGTATGTAAAAATGTATTGACAAGATACAAAAAAATTTGTTCTAGTTATNGTTTTTTCTGTTTTTACCTTGTGACCAGATCTGCTCCAAATCCATAAAATGGAAGGCTTAAGTCCTCTGGAACTGTCAGTAGGTAGCATGATGTGTGCCTTTGTGCAGTTTCAAGATGAAGATGGAAAAGTGAGCAAAGACACTTTTTGCAAATGCCTGAAAGAGCAGATGCCTTCATTTGACTCGGTGAGAAAACATTTGACCTTTTTTCTTTTTTTATACAAAATAACTTCAAAGTTGTTTTTGTTCAATTCAAATGCATTTATGTTTGTGTTCTTTATCATTAAGGCAAGTGTCGGAGAACAGCTTTTCAAGACTGTAGACATTAACAAGGACGGGAAACTGGAATTCAAGGAGTTCGCCATGCTGGTTTGCTCGTTTGCCTGCTCCAACTACAAAGCCCTTGAAGAAACCATGAACCGCGCCAAAAGTAAACATCAATAACAAAAACATCACCGAGTTCAACGAATACTTTGCCTTCTGTAGTACTTGGTTTCATARGAAGGAAAATAAAAACTTTTGCCTCAGTCATTTTTGCATGAATTGTTTTTTATTGCTTTCTGGCAAACGAACTGGAAAGACAAGGTTGTGTTTGCTGAAGATGGTTGTGTGAACTGACTGCATGTCATAAATAACATATGGCACTTTTGAGTGGCTTAAAGTCGTATGATTTAGGTTTAGGATTACGAGGTACCTGAATAACTGCTTTTTCTCGTTAGTTTCACATTTTTGAATAAAGCATTGATCCATAATTTACTAGACACCTAATTCTCCTCTATAAAGTTCATTATGTTACAGTGTCATTTAAAGCTTTAGTAATTTACACAACACTCAGTAGATGTGAGGTGATGCAGTTTAATTTAACCTGTTCAATARGTACCCTGCTTCTCACACAGGGACCCCTGGAGATAAACACCAGCTCCTCTGCAGCCCTGCTGGTAAATCTCGTAAAGAAAATTGTTGGTTAGATTAATGAATAAATGTATTTTTTATGTTGCATTGAGGGAATTTGTAATACATAACTTCACCATATGAGGGCGCAGAATTGACTTTTCCAAGTCGTGTTCCCTGACTACAGGAGAGACATGTAATAATACAAAAATACTGCAAAAACTTTGGGGGAAAATGACCACAAATGAAAGAAAACAACACAGCGGAGGTTTATTTTGTTGTTGTTTTGTTAAAACTTGCATTTCCTGAATGTTTAACTTTCATTTTACCATGCATTATTTTCATTTTAAGTCACTTCATTTCAATGAATCCAAGTGGAAAATGCAGAAAAGCTGAATAAATTTCAACTATTTGAATAATTAGAGATGATAATTAAGCTTTAGTTGGTATTGTGTGCTTTAAATTATTAATTTTCTATTACTGGCAGCTCAAGTTAATGTTCTTGGAAGTTTTTGGGAAACCTTTAAAGTTTTTTGTTTTTTGTTTTTTTAACGTTTCATCTGATTGTGCCTTAGCTGTTCAAAAATTCTGACAACCACAAAACTCTTAATGAAACCCTGTTCAGGTTGTGTGTAACAATAGCATACTTTCACTTGTTCCAGGTAAAATCTTGTATTGACATATTTTTAACACAAGGAGGCACACCAATCTCATTTCACGTTTTCTCACAAAAAACTTGCTTCATGATGACACTTTGGGTGTGTTGTCACGTGACTGTAGTCGATATCTTCTGATTGCAAGCTATTTTGTTCTGCTTTTAAAAAAAAACAATTGATTCATTTAAATAAGACTAATCTTCAATCCTGATGTGTTTTTCTGTCAATTGTTTGTTTTTTTGTGTGATAAGTCTCTGGCCTGTTATCTCTTTCTAKTTGTGTCACTCAGCAAGTAGAGGAGTCCTCTTGTCTTAAAGAAGAAATCATTAAGATTGCGAAGCAGTCAGCTGAATAAAAGGAACTTTTAAGTGGACCTTAAAAAATAACGTTCTTAAAATAAAGGCCTATTAGAGTTTTAGACTTTGTTATGATAGTGATATGATAGTTATAGTCATTTGGTCAAACATTTCTCATTTGATTTTTTACAGCATTTCACATGATCTTARGTGTTGTGTTTGTCAGCTATTACAAGACCAAATTTTAGCTTAATATCTGTAAATTTAACCGTGTTAAAGCTATTTATATGTTGGCTAATGTCAGTTAGTTGTGGCAGCCATCTTGAAMTGGGTTGYCTCRAAAAGTTAATCWGTTGCAGATGTAGAGCAAATATAAAACTTTCTGGGWGTTTCATTAAAATCTGTCTCCGGTGATGTTTTGCTAACAGGCAAACAAGACTGACTCCTAAGTTTCAAGCAAAGATGTCACGRTCAAARGTTGAGGATGATGCTCAGCTACTACCACATCAAATTAGCTTCATATCTGATAACTGTCTAAGTTGTGGCCGTTTTTGTCTTTCCCCCTTTTTAATTGGGTTGAGTTCAAACGTTAATAAGCTGAAGAGGTCAGCCCAATGATTATGTTCTGAAAGTTTCAMTTATATCCATTCWTTTGTTCATAAGATATTTTGCTAACGGTACAGAAAACACACAGGGATAAACTTTATTGTTCCATCCTAGCCTGCAGGCGATGACAGAGTCTTTTGAGGTAATTATGAGTTCCTCCTAAATGACAAACTTCACTTCAGGATTCTGCTGAGGTTGCCGCCCCTGGCTGTCTGTGATGGTGGTTGGGTCCAGTTGGTCCGTGTGAGCCTGACTCACAGCAGCAGCAGCAGCAGCAGCAGCAGTAGCAGCTGGGCGGTGCCTCAGTATAAAACCTCGGCTGTTCTTCCCTCACACCCCTGCACTCTTTCTGCTCTCCTCTGCCGGACCCGTCTCAGCTCTGCTCGGTAAGAACTAACGGTTCCACACCTGTGGTTCTGTCAGGATTCCCCAGGGATTGCTTCGGATTAACTGCTTTTATMTGGTGCCTGTCGTTCTACTCAACTTGTTAATGCTAAATTTGCTACAGAAAAACTTATTTTCTGCTCTCCAGCACTACTTTTGAACCTTTATTTCACAAGGTGAAGCCAATCTATTGTCTTTCATTCAGTTCTCATTTTGAGATTAACAACTTTTAAGGCTTTAAACTAACTTTTCAAGAATTACAAAGTCAGTATTTTAAAGATTGGGCAATTTTTTTAACTTTTTCCACCGTGCACTGTGGGGTAATTTCAGGGTGTGGCTGGACTGTGGGCAGGAACACACGTGTTCCGCTGCTCGCCTTGAATCCCACCATTTGGGGCCTCTCGTTTCTCAAGTTTTCCACTGCCTCTCAGGCAAAACTTCTCCTTTTTTAACTGTTGCCACAACAAAGCAACAGCTTTCATYGGGTTTGGGTTGCAGGAATGCTTTGGGTTTTTTTTTTTTTAGAGCTGACAATTACTCTTATCTTTGTCTCAAACGACATAATAACATACCTGACATGACATAAGTGTTTATGAGGATTACTCATTTGTGGGAGAGTGAGCAAGGCCTATTTGTTTATTGGAGAGAAACTCAGTTTGGTTCACAATCTGAGCTCAGATGAGGTTTTTAAACTCTCATCAGAGAGCCTCTTGTCAGTGTTTTTTATTATTAGTCTAAGATTAAAAAACAGAACMTCATTTAAAAACTGTGACATAAAACTAAACTTTTCAGGGTCCACATAAAGTTTTTTCTGTTTTTGTTTGATTTTTTTTTTTTTCAGCCTAAACCCATCCTAGCAGTCATGCCTTCAGATCTGGAGAATTGCATGGAAACACTCATCAAGGTGTTCCACCGTTACGCCAACAACGCTTCTCTGAACCGCAAACAGCTCCGAACGCTGATGGAGTGCGAGCTGTCCAACTTCCTGAAGGTGCGGAAGGACGTTTGACTCATCTCCGTATTGTTTTATCACTTACTGATGCACCATTTTCACCCCCTTGTTTTTTTTTTTTTTTGTTTGTTTTGTTTTTTTGTCCTCCGCAGTCTCAGAAGGACCCAGCTGCCGTGGACAAGATCATGAAGGACCTGGACGCCAATGGTGACGGCCTGGTGAACTTTGAGGAGTTTGTTGCTCTGGTTGTTGGACTGTCCATTGCCTGTGAGCAGTGCTATACGGCGCACATGAAGAAAACTGGAAAATGATGAAAAAATTTAAGAGAAGAGTCAGCTTTTGTAAAAAATAAAGTGTTTTGTTGATTAAATCGTGAATAATTTTAAACCTCGTGTGTGTGTTGCTTTCAATCAAGACGTTTCACATGGTTTGCCTTTAAAACCACCCTGAGCTGTTGCTTTAATCATTAGAACGGTATTGCCCTTTGACCCCCCTCCCCGCCAAGATCACTCCCTCGGGAAGCGAGCCATGAAAATAGGCGTGATCGTGCAACTCCCATCTATATTCCTGCCTCGCTGAGCAAGAAATACAGGTGAACTTTGCTTTTCCCTTTTCATAAAATCCTGCTTATCGCCGCCGTGAGGAATCTGCTGAATGTTCCAGGCACAAACACACCCCTCTGTGAGCGTTTATCTCTCAGCACATGTTGCAACTCTGCCTTAAAGAGACAGTGGTTTCTTTTAAAGTGGGATGATTAGGAGCAATTAATATCTTACCTGTTGCAGATAGCTCTTTGAATTCAACAAAGTTTAACAGAGTTTAGCTGCAGTGACTTGTCGTTGCATTCACTGGTGGATCTAAGATTTTTCTGAGTAAGGGGCCACAATATTCATAGAGGGGCCAAGTATTTGCTCAGCATCCTTGCACACAAATCGCTGTTTTTGGTGTAGTATTATTTATTATATACTGTATATTTTACTAGTCACACTTTTAAACACTTGTAATGTAAATTTAAAACAGCTTGCATTAAATTCTCCTTACGAGTTTTACATGCATTTTACAGTACATAGATAAAATCCTCTAAAACGCACAGCATGTGAGTTGAAAGGCTTTTTCTGCAGGATTGTTCAAACTTTAAGAAAAGAAAAAGACCTGTCAGTTTGATTCATGCTGGACGTTTCTATTTGGTTCATTAGTGCCTCTAGTGTTTAGACATAGAACTGCATCCAGCATCATCACTCTTGGGCAAAGTACAGATTAATGACAGGACAGGGGCACTTCAGGGGGCCGATCAAATTTCAGCAGGGGTCAATGCCTCTGTGGCCCCGCCCCTAGAACCGCCCCTGGTTGCATTACTGGTGATGGTAGTAGCTGAGAGTCATCCTCAACAAATACTCTGAGTGCTAACTTAGCTATTAGCTATTGTTGGTAAATTATCTCAGAAGCCACTTGACACTCACAGACCACAGCCAACTAACATTAGAAAACACAAAAATAGCTATAAAATAAAAAAATACACATTAAATTCTAATTTCGTGTGGAAGTGGCTGAGCATTTCAATACTACACAGAAATAAATGGGTGTAAATTTCATATTAATGCTGACTTTACAGACACAGAGTTCAGCTCTGTTCCTTGTCAGCGGGAGACATGCATTCCTGTAACTAAAACTAGGCCTTCGATTTCTTCAGTCACACCTTTTGGCACACTGTAGACGAGGAACAGGGTGTACAGAACTGGTTACTTCCTCACAAAAATCTTATCATTGTGATGCATGTCTGGTAAAAGTTGCTTCACACTTGTTAGAAGAGAAGGGCAACTCCTCTGCTTCCCACCCTTCTGACTTACTTAAATAAATCTTTTTATTTTATTATTATTTTACAAGAAATCGATTCAGTTCTGTATTCACAGATGTGCAGAATATCATCTTGAAGGATAAATACTGTGCCAGTCCCTGTGTTTGCAGAACGGAGACTTTCCGCCTGTGAGACTAAACTCAGAAAGGAAATGTCTTACATCACTGTGGGGAGGGATTTGGGTTTTGGGTCTACTGGTGTTCATGGTAACAGAGCAAACACTGGCGTTACTAGGTTACCGTGCTCTGACTGTGTGTGAATGTGTGTTTACAGAAGCACCACGCCCATGTGACCTGCAGCTGAGCGTAGAGACAGGAAATCCAGCTTTGTTCACTGTTCCTGTGTCATGTGAGGATTTAGACAAAAGTTCTGGTGTAAAAAGAGTAAATGTAACATAAATAGTAATGATTTCAAATGTGTAGAAATGCACAGTGCATGCTCTGTGCTTATGTATGAAAATAGAAAAAAATCTGTATTTATCAGAACCTCCAAAATAATAATAATAATAATAATAATAAAGTAACAAGGAAGTTCAGTTTTTTTCCTCAGAGCTCAAAGGCCTCCTTCAAGATCATGACCCGTTTGCCTCAGGCTCCGTCTAATAAAGGAATCCTCCACTCTCAGTTCCACTGTCACTCCAGGCATTCCTCCTCAGGGTGTGTGTTTGTGTGAGCTTGAGGATTAACAAACATTCAGACGTTCATACCACACCTGGAAAAGAGAAGCCCCCCCCTCTGCTGGAACATACCTGCTGGTATCAGTTACAGCACATCAAACTATTGTAAGTTTGACATGATAAATAAAGTTATTTTACTAATAAGGTTGATTTGAATCAGCGCGTTAAACCTTGTGTTAGAAAGTGAAATGTAACAGAAAGTTTTTATTAATCAGCATTACGTACTGTAAATATTTAATCAAGTTCCTTTCTGAAACATTTACTCACAATTAATACTCAGCTTTTTGCATGAAATACTCAAAACTATGAGGTTTTTTGTACAGGGATGTGCAACTGGTGGCCCGCAGGCCATATCTGGCCCACAGGTGACCCTCCCTCCACTTTAAAAATGTAACTTCAAATGTTAAATTTAGAATTTAGTCTACGAGCTGCTTTGAGTGTTTTTTAAGTGAAATAAAATTAATACATATTTTGGAAGGTAGACACAGAGTTAGCCTGGTTAAATCAGCCCCTTGTCCTTCACTTCTTGCTGGAGGCGTGGCCTCTGTTGAAGTTTAAAATGATTGGTTCGGTTGGCCGCGACGTATGTGTGCCAGCTCCACTGTGAAGGAGGCTAAGCTAAGAAGCTAAACGGCAATTGCATGCGCTGAAAACAACCCTACTGAGAGAAGAGAAGTACCGAGCCAAACGAGACGACTGTAAATGAGAGCTGCTGCTTTGTCAGACAAATTCAATTTAATTTGGAAGTCCTTTATGGACTGGCTTCATTCACTTCCTCCACTGCCGTATGCTAAACTAACTAGCAGACACTGCGCAGAAAATCGACATCGTTCAAAACTCCGCCTTCTGTTTTCTGATTGGCCCAAATAAAATGCTCCCAAAGAAATCCTTGTCTATGGGAGAAATGCCAGATGGAGCAGTGAAGGGAAACGCGAATTGAGTGGAACTGCGTAGGAAGGCAAAGGCCAGGCTAACACAGAGTAGTTCACAGAAGGCAAACCTTTGTCTGACCGACTTGGTGGACTGGTTAGGGGGTGTCGTCCTGTTGCCAGTTAGATCCCCCGTTCCAGCCATCTCAGTTGTTGTGTCCTTGGGCAAAACACCCGCCTTGCCTAGTGATGGTGGTCAGAGGGTCCGGTGGCGCCGGTGCATGGCAGCCTCTGTCAGTATTCCCCAGGGTAGCTGTGGCTACATTGTAGCTTACTGTCATCAGTGAGAATATGTGTGTGAATGCGTGAATGACTATAGTGTAAAGCGCTTTGTGGTCCCCATGTGGTTTGATAAAGCACTATACAAGTTCAAGCCACTACAACACGTTGCACAAAGCTAAATATGAGATGTACATTCAAGTCGCAACAGCGATTTTTTTTTACAAGACCCACAACCATGCAGGAGTCAGGACTCATGAAGTTGCACTTCATTGTGCAAAGTAAGTACCAGTAAGTGTGATTTTTTTGTTTGCTTCAAATATTTTGTAATCATGTTTATTAAACAAGATTGTGACTGTCATACATGCATTTGAGTGAGTGCTCTCTAAAGTAATTGTTTAATTTTGTTTGCTTCAAATGTTTTGCATTCATTTAACAAAAGTACAACTGTCATACATGCATTTGAGTTATGGCANAAAGAAACAAACAAGTTGCAGCAGCGCTTTTGTTTTCTGACCTCACTAAATTTGTAAGGAAGAGGGGAGCCACTTGGGTACGTTAACAATCTGCACACAGTGAGTCAGTCAGCCCAATGTTAGGCTCARGTGCCTCTCCAACAAGTCAATAACGAGCGTTCTGTGACTAAAACGTGAAGAGAAAGAGCGCATTGAGCATTTTAAAGCAAATCATTTCTTTGTTGCAACATACAAACATCAATAACATGCACAATAACATTGAGTAATGATTAAATTTGCATGTGCAAAATCTTTAATTATCAAAGTTCTTGAAAGTTATGAGGCTCTTGACTAAATAATTTTAAGAGGTTATACAAAATTAAAAGCATTAGTATAAAGGTGCATCAAAATAAACAGTGAAATTATTTTTATGAACCTGCAGAACAAGAGTTAAAGATATGATAGTTAATAAAGTTGAATTCAAACCCAAAGAAAAGTTGACTTATCTATTGTTTGCAATTTATTCTTAAATGCAACTATGAGGGGGGAAATGACAAAAGATTAAAGGATCAAAAGAATAATGGAGAGGGAGGAGGAGAGGCAGAGATTCAGGGTGGGGCAAGATATAAAGCATCCCTTACATCCGCCTCTCCATCACTCCTCAGGAACTGATTGTTACCCGTCTGACATCACAACCTTTGGTGAGTAAAATAACTTTAAAATGATGTTTTATTCGTCTGATTTTAATGACGAATATCTGATGGAAGCTTTTTAAATAGTGTCTCATTTTAGACATTTTTTATTCCCGCGGTTTAACGATACTAAGGACATTTTTGAGATGAGAGCTGTAAAGTAATAAATGCAATATTGACCAGTTCTTTAGACCACATTTACCCAGTTCCACACAATAATACCACACTTCTTAACTTATTATAWAGAGTTTATAGGGATTTCTTGTAATCATATTATAAAGCGCTGAGACAGTTAAAGGTGGAAACATGCAGCACCGTAGTTTCTGGTTCTGCGCTCTCTCCCTTCCTCCACAATTCTCATTTGTTTACGACCCCTCTGGCACCACAGTTTCCTCTGRTAACCAAGCTCCAGGGAGGAACCAGCATCTGAGTCACAACAACCGCTTCTGTCACTTTTATGGACTCGGAGTGGAGATAATAAACTACAAAACAGTTTATTTATTGAACAGTTTATGATTTTTCAATGAGAACAAACTGAAATCATAAATAAAGGTTCATTCAGGATCTCTTTCTTTACCTGCACCTGTTGATGTGAGATACCTGTTTCCATAACGATGTCCCGCYTCACTGCAATGACGGCGCTTTAGAGACCCTACGGAGTGAAGGAGGGAAGGGGCCCAGGTGGAAACCCTGGGGTTATTTTTAAACTGCTAAATGGAAAACTAGAAGAAAAACAAACAGAAATGTGTAGGCAGTTTTGTGTCTGAACTCCTCACATGTTCTATAACTTCCCTCGTAACCACCTCCAGCTAAATGATGGCCATTAATAAAAAACAAATTTATTCATAATTTATCTGCAATAGTAATTCAGCTTGATTTTGAGTATTGACTGTGCTGAAACAAGAAGAAATTTGCTAAAATTTTTGCATTTTTTAGACAAGAGGACTTTTTTGCACAGATTTCACTTTATGTTTGTYTTATCTTTATTTTGTTATATTTCTTTCCTGTTCTCTTAGATTAGCCGCCATCATGTCTGACATCCAGAAGGCCATGGCCCTCCTCATCACCGCATTCACAAAATACGCAAGCAAGGAGGGAGACCAGGACACTCTGAATAAGGAGGAGCTGAAAGAGCTTCTGCAGACTGAATTTGGAGATCTGCTGTGTGTAAGTGACCTTAGACCTCAGCCTTTRTCAGTCCTGAATCTGGATCCATGCAAATATCAACCAGTCCACAGTTCTGCAAACCTTTCAAACGTTTTCTCCGACTATGATCAGGCTAATGTGTTTGTTTTCTGCAGAAAGCCAACGACAAGGCGGCAATCGACCGCATCTTCAAGGACCTAGATACAAACAAGAGCAACAGCGTGGACTTCAGTGAGTTTGTCAACCTGGTGTGCTGCGTCACTCAGATGTGTCATGAATACTTCATTAGTAAAAAATAAAAGCATCCCAGCGCCACCCTGAGGCCAACTGTAAGAGCTACCTTTCTGTCAAAGAAGACTGAATTCCCAGAAATTATCTTGTCKTGCAAAATTAAATAAACGTTTCCCTTTTTAAACACTATAATTAATTACTTTGTGTTTTTTTTTTTGGCATGAAAACAACAGGGTTTTGTGAGATTATTGGTCTACTATGCCTTCAAGTACCAATGTTTTAACATGTGATGATCTTGTAACGCACCAAAGATCCCTGTTTCCCATGTGCAAGAGTTGTGCTGTCCATCAGTAAAATATAGACTTTGATGAAAACTGTTCAATTACTGCCACTGGGGCAACAATAAGAATTAAAAACAATATTTAAACAGAATGCATTTATTAGGAAATTCACAAGCCCTGAAGCCTGAGAACTGAAGGTTTTTATTTCAACAAGTTGTTTAGTTTTCGGACAGATTCCTTCAAAAAACTTCAAATAAGCTACATGACAAAAATGAAGCTGATCTTAAAAAATGGTTAAAAAAGTTCAAATTAATCYTTTTAGAAAACCTAAAAATCAAATCCTGAATACATTGCGCTATGAAACAAATTAAAGCTTTGTCTTAATGTAATCTATTTTTTATGCACAGTAAAGCACATTATTACCAGTGTTTTGTGGTAAATTGGCTTCAAAAAAACTAATACATTGCAAGACAAGCTGAAGCAAAGAATCCGTCATTCAAACCTTTTTAGTTGTTCCAGGTCAAAAATCACATGTTTCATGTTAATTGGAACAGCACTGCCCAAGAATAAAAAGGCAATAATTAAAAACTTTATTTGAATGTTTTTTATACATTGTCTTCTTAATCATTCTTCAAAAAGTGCTTTTGAAGATTTGAAACTATATTTAAAGTATTCAGTGTTGTATAAAGTACCATAAAGTTATACTTGTGTAAAAGTACAAGTATTTTACCAAAAAATTACTTTGGTAAAAGTTTAAGTCTCCTTTAGGAATATTACTTAAGTAAAAGTCTTAAAGTATCTGATATTTTTTGTACTTAAGTGTTAAAAGTAAAAGTATTGATTTAAAATGAGCTGCTAGATTTTCTGTTATGACATTTTTCAGGAGGTGACCTCCCACAAAAATGCAGAAATTACTATATCGTGTTAAAATAATTAATTTATGGTAAATTTAAGATGCACTAGTCTAGTTGTTTCAGTTTATAAACATATATCAAGGGAGCCCAAACCTTTTCTCCAAAATGAAAATCTATCCAAGGGCTGCAGCCAAATGCAATAATATAATTCATGAAATACAAATACTTCTTAAGTACAGTCCTATTATTTGAATGATCATGTCCTGCTGGAGTGTGACATGATTTGTTTGTGTACAAAATAATACGGTATCAGAGTTTTATATATMTATACTTCTCAACCACAATTAAATTCATTCTACCTATGAGGCACAGTTTAAATTGATTAATTTTTATAATAACTAGCTGGAATAAAAACAAACAAAAAAAGAAATAAAAATAACAACTTTCTACTTCTTGCTTTTAAAAAAAATGTAAGGAGTACTAAATGTGTGAAAAAGTAAGAAGTAGAAGTAAAAAGTACTCTGAAAAATAATTACTCAAGTAAAGCACAGATACCCAAAAATTATACTTAAGTACAGTAAAGAAGTATTTGTACTTAGTTACTTTACAACTCTGAAAGTATTTAGATTTTTATTTCCCCCAAGACACTTCTGACAAATGGGGATGCAAATAAATGACACATTGGCTTGCCAACCCTTCCGCTGGTCACGTTGAATGGCCGTGACTCGTGACGTAGTCGAGGGGCGGGTCATTATCAACAGAGTCTGTCTGTTCGAGCTAGCGTAACAAGAGGGACAGACCCCAAGTGTTATTTTGAATTTGCTCGAAAACACCGACTGCGGGAGGGGGCTAGCGCCTGTTAAGAAAAAAGATGGCGGATGTTGGAGACGAAGAAACTCGGCCAGGTCTCCCCACGGCATTCCGCAACGGTCCGGTTGTGGGTTCGTCTACGGCGGGCACCGCGGGCCAGAACGCTGCGACGGTAACGTCAGGTCCGCGGATAGTTCGCATCGTCAAGTCGGAGTCTGGCTATGGTTTCAATGTTCGCGGTCAGGTCAGCGAAGGGGGACAGCTTCGGAGCATCAACGGGGAACTGTACGCTCCTCTCCAGCACGTCAGCGCTGTTTTGCCCGGAGGAGCAGCAGACCGAGCAGGGATAGCGAAGGGCGACAGGATCCTGGAGGTGTAAGTCGGCGTATATTCTGTTCAATTAGCAACCGAGGCTACCTAACAATTTAGTTTAGCCTGTGTATGCGTTAACATTTAGGCTTGTGTAACAATTTTAAAAGCCACTCACCTCAACAGATATAATTGTTTATTCTGTGGGTATTTGAGTTCAGTATTCTGAGACTAACCCACAGAGCTGGTGAGTTTAATGGAAAACTAAACCAGCTTACATAAGTTGGACAACAGCCTGTGCATGCTGATTAGCTTTAGCTAGCAAGCGAGCCAGGCAGCGTCTGTTTTCAGCTAAATACTTGCTCGATGGCCACTCCGGTGTATTAGCACTGAATAAATAACTTAGCAGCCTTATAAACAAGTGTTGTCATACATATCGGAGGTCATTTGTGTTTAGAGCAACGTTATGTCGTTTTGCTTTGGTGAGAAACCTTCACAGACGATTYGCCTGGCTGTTTACATGGGAAGCTCAGCTGACCCTAATGCTGAATCCGTGCATTTAAATGTTGTGTGTGTGTTTCCTTGAACGGGCATTGAAGTTGTTGGCCCAGCATGAGCTTTAAAATAAACAAAGAAATCATGCATCACGTATAGTTTCCTTAACTGATGAAAAAGAAGAACAGAAACAGAAAACAAGGAACCCTGATCTAATAGTACTTGCTGAGGCATCAGTTTGTTTTGTGCATTTAAGCATTGAATCTCTTTGGTCATATGACAGGACCGATACTTATCATGTGATTTATTATCTAGTTTGACTGTTTTGCTGAACAGATCAAGATTCAGCTGATAAATGTCAGTATGTCTTGACAAAGGCTCCTCAAAAGAGGGGGGAAAAGATCATCTAATGTTTATTAATATGTAATAATGTTTTGTCAAACTCCACCTCTAATGTGTGTAAGTGTGATTTATCGTGTATAACAGAGAGAATATTTGCCTCTGTTTTTATATAGAATTGTCTTGTGATCAATTTCTAAAACACGTTTTGGATATTTTGACCCACAATTTTCAGAATTAAGAAAATTATTTATATAATAAGAAAAATACATTGTGTTTGCAAAAACATGTGAAGAAGTGCTTTTTAATCTCCTTTTTTTAGACTAGACACTGCTAATATATTGGAAGTAAAAAGTAAACATTTGCAATATTTTATACACTAAATATTAAGACTACTAATTCAGCATGGTGGTCACATTACTCTGGTTTAAAAATGGCCTTATTAAAATCCATTCATACTTTTATTTTTACACCCACTCTTCCTGTCTGGGTGCAGGGAGCTGGTGCCTGTCACCAGCAGTCACCGTGCGAGAGGCGGGGTCCATCCTGGGCAGGTCCCAAGTTCATCACAGGACCATAAATAGACAAATTAGACAAACAAGTTAATTAATCTAAAATGCATGTTTTTGATCTGTGGAAGAGGAAACCAGAGTACCTGGAGAAAACTCATGCTTACTAGCAGAAACTAAGTAGGTGATCAGATTCATTATGATCCTTCCACGGGTGCATCTACAGAAATCCTCTTACAAGTTTTGTTTCCTCTAGTTCAAAGTCTTTTTCTGTTCATTTTGGCACAAACTGTTGGGTATTTAACATCTTTGCAGAGTGTGAAAGCTTGGACTTCTTGGGAGGAGAGAAAGCACAATGTCGTCGTTGCATAATGGACTCATTGAACTAAAAAAAGAAAAATAAACAAGGAGACTTGCTGGTAATGAATATTTAGTTTAGGAAAGTTTCTTTTTTTGTTGTGTGGACTTTAAAGTTATTTTTAGCACAATTGTTTTGTACAAATTTGAGCTTTTTTATATTTTGTTTCTATTTCTATCAAACTAAATCCACTTCAGACATTGTAGAAATTAAATTTACCAGCATATTGTTGACATTATCAACCTCAAATTATGATCCACATCAGCCTTGACTTCAAAGGCTTTTTTTTTTTACATTTCCTCTGTGGACTCCTTCTACCTGTTTTTACTGTTTTGAACTTTCAGAGRATCTAGTAATCTGRCATGTCAGTATTTATCCCCACTGCYGTACTTCTCCATCTCCAGCTCCTGCATTTGTTTTTTTTATGTTCACTTCCCTCTATTAAAATTTTGTGGTTTGCCCTTTCAGTCCACAGTATCACTCAAATATGCATTTATAAACATTAACAGAGAAGTAATAGTTAAACATGTGTTTTCTTTTTTTAATTTATTTTCCTGTGTTTGCCCAACTGTTTCTCATGGTGAGGTTAACAGAGACACCTGATGCCAGTGCCATCTGCTCCCATTAAAGCCAAGAAGGGAGTGCGGGGGGGCGGGGGGTGTCTTTCAGCACTAAAGGAAAAGGAAACATAATAGCTGACCCGGTTGCTCTAAGCTCTATGTGTTAATCAGTGAAGGACAACGCTTTGATAAAATGGCACATTACAACTGGACAATGCACTAGAAGCATACTTGGAATATTCATATCATATGCTAAAAATAAGCTTGAGTMGGACTGTAATTATATTCATAAAGCTGCATCTGTGCCAGTCCTGATTATATCAGGTGCATCGATTGTTAGCTGTGACACCAGTGGTTTATTTTTCTGTGTTCCTGCAGTTTCAGTATTTTCTGTGTGGGCCACAGTTTGGTTTCAGGTCACATGAAGCTGGTTTTAGGTCACATGAGGTGAAACGCAAGGGTCATTTTTTAAAATGTGGGGTAAAATATTGAAGTAACATCACAATGTTATTCGATATTAGGAGAGATCAGAACCAAAATAGCTGGCTTAGAGTATTCTAAAGTTTAAACACACTCAGCGCAACATAAGGTTTTTTTTATTTCAAACTTTCTTCAAAAAACAAAATTTAATTCTATGTACAATAAAAAATTAAATGCAAATAAAATGACATGAAAGGTGGCAGAGAGAAGAAAAAAATCTTATCTGCCCCTTCTTCCTCAAGTATAAATGTGACCCATCATCACATCGACGAGGATTAAGTCCAAAAGTGTTATACGGAGAAACAGGCAAATAWAGTGTTTTGACTAAAATGTTTACAAAAATTGCATTTTGTCAAAATATAATAAATGAAGGCCTTATTAATGTATCATTTGAATGAACTGTCTGAAATATAATCATAAAACATAATTTTGAAGCACTTTTTTGAGCAGTAGCAACAAAAAACTGATTTTGAGGAAAAACGCTTTAAATTTTTAAGATTTTCCCTGTGAGCTAGCAAAGTTTTATTTCTTTTTAGCTGGGAAATCTCAATATTCAAATAAAATTTGAGGTTTCCTCTTTATAAGGACATCAAAAATTCCTCATTAAAATGACATAAAATTAGGATTCAGACCAAATATTTATGTATTATTGTAACCAACAAGACAAGTTAAGTCATATATATGGATTTAATTATGACATCAGAATGATCCAGGTATCAAAATGTAGCTTTTAAAGCCAAGAATCTGAAAATGCAATTAGGTCATTTTGACCAAATTTGACTAAATCCTCATTTTGATATGATGGGTCACAAATTTAAACAATAATATTCTTCAGTTAGCAAAACAAAAACATCAAACCTTTCTAGAACAACAAATTATATGAATACACATTATACTGTTACATATTTTTTCAACTATTCAACTTTATCCTTCTCTTAAACACGTACATTGATTTGTCACTTTTAACATCGTCTTCCAGATTATTCCACAATCTGACTCCTCGGATTGAGGTGCAACGTTCTTTCAAACTGGTTCCAAATTTAGGTTTCATGAATATCTCTGTCCCCTTAAGATTATAACAGCTTTCTCTCTTAATAAAGTTTATCTGGATGTTTAAACGTAATGTCTTTTGGTGAGACTTATACATAACTAACAGAATGTTATAATCAACCAAATCATAAAATATCAATAATTTCAATTTACAAAATAATATATTAGATGGATAATAGTAATGTTTTCAAGTGATAACTCTTATAGCTCTTTTCTGCAAAACAAAAACAGGATTTGTAATAGCCTTACATGCTTTACCCCATTCCTCGACACAGTAGACCAAGTGTGGAACAATTAATGTTATATAACATACAGAGCTTTATCATTACTTTGTAAAGCAATGCAATAGATTTAGCTATTTTTATTCTTAAATAATTTATGAGGTTTCCATGTCAGTTTCTCATCAATAATAACACCCAAAAACTGTACTCTACTAATCTCTACACCATCAACTCTAAAGAGAATATTTAAAGTTTAGTCAGTGAATTAAGTATTTAAAACTCTTTGCTTACTGTTTTGTTTTCCTTGTTCACCGTTTTGCTCTTCTTTTGCCACGCTCTTGCTGTTCTCTAGGAATGGGGTGAACGTGGAAGGTGCAACTCACAAGCAGGTTGTGGACCTGATCCGCGCAGCAGAGAAGGAGCTGGTTCTGGCTGTGTTGTCTGTCCCGCCTCAAGAAGCCGATGGTTTAGAAGGTGGAGAGGATATCCAACCTAACTACGATTACAGTGACAAGCAGGCAGTGCCCATTTCTATTCCCACATATAAGCATGTCGAGCAGCACMCTGAGAGGTTTGTGGTGAGTAATTTTGACTTGTCTGCTTTGCTTTATTATATTTATTTTTACTTAAAACATACAGAACAAATGAATAGCCTTTGTGGACATTCTAAAAGTAGAAAATGTATTTAACCTCCTAATGTCTTAATGTTTTGGCCATAGGTGTACAATGTGTACATGTCAGGAAGACAGCTGTGCTCAAAACGCTACCGCGAGTTTGCCATCCTGCACCAAAACCTAAAGAGAGAATTTTCAAACTTCAACTTCCCAAAGCTTCCCGGTAAATGGCCCTTCTCGCTCTCCGAGCAGCAGCTGGACGCTCGCCGCAGAGGCCTGGAGGAATATCTGGAGAGAGGTAGGCTGATTATGGTGGTTGCTAATAAACCTGCTTGTGTTTAACATGGGAGAAAACAAGAGAAACCTCTCTGTTGTTAATCTGTGGGTTGTTCTGGAAAAAATCATACCTCCATTTTATAATATTTATGTCGGGCCTGCTTTGAAGATCTGAACCTGATTAAATGTGCAGAGTTCATGTAGTGAAGATGGAGTCATTGAACAGCTGTCATCAGTTTTCTGAAGTACTTAAAAACAACAGTGCATCTGAACWCTTGAAACAGTGACATAGTGTTTATTTTTGTATCATTTTGCAGCCTGCCTTATTTTGTACCGTTTTTCCTCTATAATTGTTTCCAGTGTGTTCAGTGCGGGTTATAGGAGAGAGTGACATCATGCAGGAGTTTCTCTCTGAATCAGATGAGGTATGTCATTTCTCTTGTGTGAAGTTGTATGATTTTGTTTTTTGTGTTTTTTTTTCTCCTGCATATGCCCTGCAAAGCTCTGCTGTACAACATTTAAAATGGTTTATTGGCAGAATTTTACAATATAATAATAATCATTGCAAAGTTTTTTTGTTGTAAAGATTGTGGTTGACAGTAGAATTGGATGAAACAAATAATTTTCTTTAGCTTAAAAGAAGAAAATTACACCCAAAGCTTCAAGTTGCACAACTGAGAACCWCAGCAGGCCGGAAGGGGAAAAGAAAACAGTCAGATGGCCTTTTCACAGATTTAGTTCATGGCAACCCTAGTTTTGGGGGCAGCCCAAGAACTTGCATTCAGGACAATCTTCWGAATAACAAACCTTGATTCATGAGTTGTGTGTTTGGAGACAGATGGGGTGGTGGAATTTAGGCCAGGAAAGTGGGTTCTTGCAACTCGCACTGTGGATGGAAAACGTCCATTTTAACTTCATCTAGTTGACTTAAACTGAATGTTTACTTAAACAAATAGTCTTTTATTTGTTGACGGTTAGGTACAGGCAGTTGGGACAATTGTTGCTGAGGAGCTGATGTTCTCAGTAATTATTGAAGCAACAATAATAAAACAATCTAGCATTTAAGAAATAACATTTGGATWTCTTGCAAGTGTTACAGCCCTAAAAACATCTGCCTAAAACCGTGCAAATGGTCATTTGTGCCATTTAAACAGTGCTGACCCATCAGACCGTAAACACGGCACACTAGAACCTCCACTGCAGGTTCTGTAGTGTTTGTGGTTTGCAGASATCTGCCTTTTTTGAATTGAGATTGCTTCTGTGCATCTACTGAATGACTGATTAGATTCAAACACTGGGTTTGTAAGGCAACTCCTCTGGTTCTTTGTTCTTTCAGCTGTTTCTGAATAGTCTCGCAGTGTGGCAGGGGACACTTTACATGCGTCTCTTATTGTTTTGCTTCTCATAGAATTACAACGGTGTGACAAATGTGGAACTGCGGATAGCCCTGCCAGAAAAGACCACCATCTCCGTCAGGGTCCGTAAAAACAGTACTACAGACCAGGTGTACCAGGTAAGWCCAGCTAATGCTGTTGAAGTGTAAGTTGCATCACATTTTATTTGCTGCGAAACAAATAAGTGGCTTTATTTTGCTTGTTTGTAGGCGTTAGTGCTTAAAGTTGGAATGGACAGTATTATGGCAAGCTACTTTGCTCTTTTTGAAGTCATCAACCATTCCTTTGGTAAGAATGTTTAAGTCTTATTTTTGAAAGGAAACAGTCTCAGACACCTGTTCTGCTTTCTGAACAAAGAGCACCATCCCACTGTTGAGTTTAGTTTGCAGAGAACTTGTGAACTTTCATGTATGTTTTTAAAGCTACATGCCTTCTTTCTGTTTTTTGTTAGTGAGGAAGCTCGCACCAAATGAGTTCCCCCACAAGCTTTATGTGCAAAACTACACATCAGCTGTTCCGGGAACGTGTTTAGCGCTCCGCAAATGGTTGTTTAGCATCCAGGAGGAGGAGTTACTCAGAGATAACCCGCTGGCATTGCACTACTGCTTCCACCAGGTAGGGACAATGATTAACATTTCCCTCTGAGTCTTTAGGTCTAAAAGAACTGTATTGAACAGATCATGTTTGAGTAAAAGAAATATGCTGTAATCTAATATTTTTCTCATAACTATTAATATCAGTCAAGTTCACCTGAATCGGCTTTATTAGCCTCCAAGTTTTTCAAAGTTCAGCAGTGACTTTTWCAGAATTTTGCCACTTGGCAGCATTAACGGTCACTTAACAGCAGTTAAAAAGTAACGTATTAAATTTTAGGAATTTCTCCTCTGGGTATTTACAAATTAACTAAATTATTACCATTATTATGGCTTTTTATTATTAAACATTGTACCAAACAGTCACGAGCTCTGACTACTTTTTGTTGACCTTGTATTGGGAAATTGGTGTTTTGCGCTTCGTCTAATTGTTTGTTTTCTGTAATCTCAGCTGATAAATGTCGTATCTTTCTGTGCCACCCTAAACTCGCCACCATATTCCCACTCCCCGTTTGTCCAGGCACTGGATGATGTGAAGAAGGGATTCATAAAAACAGAGGACAAATCCTACCAGCTGCAGAAACTGGCGGAGCAGCGCAAGATGGCCACGGTCAGTACCACAAACCAGCCTTTGTTGAGGCAAGGGATGGGGATGACTACCACTGTGTGCCTGCTGACCAGAGCCATCACCAAAACTCTTTCAGAGTAACATGGACAGATTAAAAAAAGAAAAAAAAAAACGGAAATCCTTTCATGCTTCAGAAAACGGCTCTCTGTGGAGTAAACAGACATAAAGCCATTTAGCTTATATTGATGTTTGTGGAACATTAACTACAAAAGYTCCTTTTGTCTCAGAGTTCAAACTACATTTACAGTCACATTACTAATTCCTGTCTAAAGCTTATAAAGAGTAGTATTCTTTAAATGAAGGTAGCATTTTGGTGTSTTTTTCTGTTAGTTTCAAATCAAAGTCTGAGAATTTAAATAATATATTTTGGTTACACTTTCCTAAAGTGTCCTCTTTTATTACTGGTTAGTACCTAAGCCTGTTACGGACATGTGAGGGCTACAATGAGGTGGTCTTCCCCCACTGCTCCTGCGACTCCAGGAGGAAGGGCCATGTCATCACAGCTATCAGCATCCATCACTTCAAGCTGCATGCYTGCACTGAGGACGGCACGCTGGAGGTGAGCATTCATCTTGAGCTGTTTTAAAACACAGAACACAAAACAAATCCAGTGCKTTGCCTTTTTTATATAGTTTATATTTTTCAATTCATTTATAAAAATGCTTTTTTTTTTTCCCATATTAAATCTTGACATTAGTTAAAATATTTATTTGCACGTGTAAAGTAGCATGAATCTGTCTTTTCCAGAACCAGGTAATAACCTTTGAGTGGGCAGAGATGCAGCGCTGGGACACTGATGAAGAGGGGATGGCTTTCTGCTTCGAGTACGCTCGAGGAGAGAAGAAACCTCGCTGGGTTAAGATTTTCACTCCATATGTAAGTGTTTGTTTTTACACCGGGCATGTACAAACACARGGCTGAGAGAACACATGCACACGTGGTTACACAGAACAGCAGCTTTGAAACATTACATCATCAGTCACCATCAAAGTTAATGGAAAGAGATTGATGACAACGTTTATGGAATTATTGGACGCTCCATCTCGAAATCTCCACAARGTTTGGCATGGAYCYGATGATGGAAATGATGCAAACAGAATTTGTAAAAATACAAACCTGGATTAAACTTAATAAATTGTCATTAAATTTGGATAAAACTAATTGTATGGTATTTGTGGTTTGAGATCTGTAGAGTCAGTGAAGTGAAGTTTTTGGATGTCATTATGATGGAAAGCTAACATGGAAATCCCACATAAATCATTTAAGAACAAAAATAGCCAAATCCATTGCAGTATTATACAAAGTAAAGGACTTATTTAATGATAAAGCTCTGTTTATATTATATAATGCAATTGTTCCACACTTGATTTACTGTGTTGAAGTCTGGGGTAAAGCGTGCAAAACAATCACAAATCCTATTTTTATTCTACAGAAAAGAGCCGTCAGAATTATCACCAGAAAACATTACTGTCATCCATTGAATATATTATTTTGTAAATTGAAATTATTAAAATTTTATGAGTTGATTGATTATTATATCTTTCAGATTATGTATAAGGCTCATAAAAAAAATTACCTTTAAACATCCAGTTATATTTTGTTAGGAGGGTAAGTTTATATAATCTTAAGGGACTTGAGATGTTTATAAAACCTAAATTTCHAACAAATTTGAAGGACCGATGTACTTCAGTTCAAGGAATAAGATTGGGGAATAATCTGGAAATTGATTATAAAAATGTTGGTTAAATGTGTTTAAAATAATGATAAAAATAAGTTTGTTAAAGAAATATAAAATTGTGTAATGTATATCAAAAGTTGTTTGAAAAGGAATTGAAGTTTTTATTTTGTTTTTCTTGAATCTGATTGCTTGAAATTAATTTTGGAAAAAAGGGGCAGATTTTAAGARTTTTTTCTTCTTCTTTCTGCCTCCTTTCATTTCAAATGTGATTTTTTTTATTTATTTATTTTTTGTGTATAAATTTTTTTTAAGTGAAATGAATAAATGAATTAAACTAAACTAAACATTGATTAAAAAATCATTTTGACAACGTATTCATTTGGAAGTTCATTTAATAAAAGACCAGAGCAATATCTCTCCACATAAAGAAAGGCTAAAGCTAGACTTTAATTTACCCTTAATTCAATTACCCTTTGTCAGGAGGTACATGGGAAATGAAATCGAACCCTGAGGGTTTTGATTTAATTTCAAATAACAGGCAGGATGTGAATGATCTCTGTCCAAGTAATGGTTATGTGTGGAGAAGACACATTTGTTTTTACTGTTGGTCAAACTTCCGTTAAGTTTATTTTTTGGGAGGAGACAAATAATCAGCTTTAGGATGGAGATATTAGGGTCCACAAAGAGAGACCCTACAGTAAATCCTTCTCTAGTGGCTTAAATCTGATGCCTTGCTATTAAAAAACTTTGGTAAACCTTTTAGGAGGTCTTATTTTACAAGTAATTTCCAAGAACCAGATTTTTTAATAGATGTAATTGAATAAAAACATCTAACAATCTTATTACAGCAGTACAAAAAACTTTATAGACTCAAAATGTGACAAATATCAAGAAAAAGATTTAAAAAGTGTGATCTCTTTCATGTCTCATTTCTGATTAAAGCAACAACAAAACAATATTGTTGCTCAGATGGCCTGAAATGTGCCTTAAAAACGGGGCTTTAAAAATAATATTGCTCAGATCGAGGATTTCCTGAAATAAAAATGTTATTAACTTCATACCCTCTTTAATCATGTATTCAGTCAGAAGAAGAAAAACAACATGAACTTAATTTTACAGTTGTATTTGATGTCTGAATAACAAAGTCTTTCTCCCTCTTCCCAGTTCAACTACATGCACGAGTGCTTTGAGCGAGTCTTCTGTGAACTGAAGTGGAGGAAACAGGTAAGGACCCCTCCTTTCCTCTGGTGGGAAATGGATGACTGCATGCCAGCTTTGTAGGTCTAAACTTAGCATGTTTTTACATTGTTCCTCACCAATACAGAAAGAGCATGTTTGCTTTAGTGTTTTACATAAATGTGAAGTTTTGGATTTTATGTGTAAGTTTTTATCTGTTTCAGGTTGAGGAAGAGGCCTCCGATAAAGACAACAAGAACTGCAGCAACAATGGTAAACGGCTACTGTTTATTCTTTCAGACAGAAAGAAACAGCGCTTTAGTGTGAGAGGTTGGATTTTTATCAGAGGGAATTTGCATTCAGACGTTGTTCTTCTTTGATGGATGCTACCCATCAAAGAACATAAATTATTCAAAAGCATCCTGTCTGATAAAACCTAAAATGTCAAGGGCAGAGCAAGAATTTCAAGTATGAATTGATTAAAAGCAAATATATTTGAACTTATTAGAAGTGAATTCAAGTTGGTGAATTATTTTCAGCTTAAAAAGGGATTTAAGGTAAGCTTTTATATTTGCAAAACATATTTTTGTTGCACATTAGTTTCTGTATTTAACTAATAAAATTCAAGGTTAATTAGGCTGCAATTTAGAGAAAAAAATGTCTGTAGAAAATACATTCTAACTGCTGAAATGTGCTTGAAAAAGCTGAAACTGAGTTGTTAAAGCTGAAAAAAGTAGAACACTAGCTAAATGCTGAAAGGACCAAAACAGTAGCTAAAGGCTAAAAAGAACAAAAATCGTAGCTAAAAGGAGCAAAATGCTGCTAATAAAAAGGCCGAACATTAACTAAATGCCAAAAGAAACAYCGCTAACTAAAAGAAGCAAAATATCATCTAAAATCTAAATGAAGAAAATATTTKATGAAAGCTAATAGGAGCAAAACYCTAGCTAAAATTGTTAAAGMTTAGCTAAAAGRAGCAAAGGATTAGGTAAATATAACAAAAGGTTAGCTAAAAAGAGCAAAACACCAGTTAAAAGTTTAAATTTGCACAAAGTAAGCAAAAAGCAGCGAAACCTACAATTAACAAAATACTAGCTAAAAGCTGAAAGCAGCAGAATAGTAGCTAAAGGTAGCAAAAGGCTAATTAAAAGTAATATAAAAACACAAAAAAGGCTTTCAAAGAGAAAAATGTCCATTCTCAATTAGTTTGATGCATTTCTATGTTGACATTTTTTAAAGAAAATTTAATATTTTGAAAATTATTAAGTTACAAAGATCAAAAGCCAAAGTATGCAGGAGTAGTTAGACTGCAAAAAAATAAAATAAATACAACTTAAAGTCAAATATAAAACTGGAAAACAACTTTTACAAAAAGCCAAACATCTCTGAGAGTGAAGTGTAAATATTTGTGCACACGGGGCGACAGATTTTAGGATATCTGACATCTGATCAGAAGATAGACATTTAAACTGTTCGTCACATATGAAGRGACACGCAGTCATCAACACGAGAATGTGGACAAACGAGTACGTGGCAGAAACACAAGCTTCAGGGTTCCAGGAAAAGCTATGAATAATAAAACACCCGAAGAGAGTTGAGGAGATCCAGATATGAGGGGAGAGTATCGTCATGCAACAGGACGACTTTGTAATGATCAGTAAATCAAACACAGTCATCTGGACCGGTCTGTTGATTTGTGGTGTTGCAGCTCACATAAAATAAGACGATCATTCAGACTTGTTCCTCTGAACCGTCACTGTTTTTCCAGAGTATCTGCCTCCTCTGGAGACGCAGCAGAAGGGATGGTGCCACCTAGGGGGCGAAATCGCTACTTCCTAAACTACGTCTGCTGTCACTCAAATCAGAACTGATCCACTCGCATCATCACAGCCACCCCGGACAGCGCCCATCGATTTAAACCACGGAATTGACAGACGGAGGCCGCCAGTTTGGGGAAACTGGAAAAGTCGCCCTTGAAACAAATCCAGAGACGGACAGAATGAGAAGGAGGGGGAATAAAATCACCATAAACCAGCTTTCCATGTAATTTACTAGATCCTCATAGTGTGTCTGTTGTTTTTCCTCCATGCCTCTGCCTCTGCGATGTTGGGCTCAACAGCAGCAGATCCTCAGTGGACGAGATGAGACGTGTCAGTTCAGTGGCTGGCTGCTCAGGTCTGACACGGCACAGTGGGAAGCATTGTCGCAAAGCGGACCACCTCAYAGAAATCCGATGAAAAGAGACGAGTTCTGGGATGGAGATTTGACAGTCAGCTTTTCTGACAGACACATTCAGCCCAAATCCTGCAGCTTGAGCCCCGAATGGAACCGAGCTGAGATAAAAAGAAAAAAAAACAAGAGAAGGTGGGGGAGTCCATCAATAAATGGGTTTTCTGTTTCTTTCACAGTCAAATGATTAAAAAAAGAAAAAAAAGTCATGCTTCACACTGATGCTGGACATTAACATATTTTTTCTATTTCTGGGTTTGTCAGAATATAAGCAGCACAAATGTCACAAAGGAAATGGACGTGRTCAGAATTATTTGTATGTTTAACGATCATGCTTCTGATAAAATATAGATTAATATAAGAGCAGTAAAAGTTTTTTTCTTCATCTAATTGAGTTACGTTCAGGATGTATTAACTAATCTCCATTTTCCACCTTTTCATGTGTCTAACCCARTCTGCAGAGTGACGTCTGTTGGCAGGCAGCCATTAATCTCAGTGTATGGATATTTTATCCCCATTGCAAGTGTTTTATAGAGGCTATTTAACCGAGCTTTGGAGCTGAGAGGAGGCGCCGTTGTCGTCCTCAGCTCCGCAGGACTAATCTCTCCAACAAAAAGGTTGATGGGCCAAAGCGTTAATGTTATTGAAATGTCACATCMTACACGGCGGGGACCCTCACTGACAGAATTGTGAATATAAACACAACAGGATTTATGAGCGTGCGGGGTGCAGTTCTCCGGGCAGGCAGCAGGTGGCAGTGGAGCTTAAGGCGGAGTAAGTTTGCGAGCTCAAATGGAAATCTCAGTGATCCCCTCTGGGGTTGTAAGTCACGAAAAGTATCACTCCTCTGCAGTTTGTCCATGAAGTACGTCGGGATGTAAGATGACGTATCGTACAGAAAGTAGAGRGTGAAGTAATTTAACTGCTACCATAGCATCAGTTTAACGTCTGCCTCTTACTGTGCATACATGGATACAGTATTAGTCATGTGCATCTGCGCATAACATGATTAAATTAACRACACTTGTGAATTTCTGTTATACAGATGTTAGGGTTATTTATGTTTTTATTTAGATCTTTTTCACCTTAATCTCAGCTGAACTGTAAAAAGGCAGACACTGACAAAAAAAAACAGATTTTACCTCAGTGCTGGAGTTTTCTTGGTTTATCCCATTAAGGGCTAGAATTAATCTCTACCAATTAATTACTGACTCATTTCTGGGCTTCACTCACAATTTGGTCCAAAAGCCTGAAGTTCAGAATGTTTTTTTTTTCTTTTTATAATAAATTATAGAGCACAAGTTTGACTTCTGCAGATGCTTCAGGTTTTGCATGTCTCTGGTGTTCCTGTGCTTTCAGTCAGCTACCGTGGAGCGTGCTCGTGTGTCCTCTGTGTTTATCATTGACATTGCTGATAAGCCTGCAGGCTCTGATTGGACGTGTCTGATGAGCTGTCGGTGTGGGGGCCGACAAATGAAGATGGAATTTATTTTTATTTGTAAGACAGCAGCYGTGGATGAATTTAGACAAATGAGAAGTGGGGTTTTMTTTGTTTGTTTTCAAGCTGAACCCACACAGATATCCCCTTCTATCCGCTACACTGTAACAGAATTGTATGTGAAGCACAATAAATTTGACACCTAATAGTTGTTTCTCAGTGACACAGCAGTATGTGTTTGTGTTTTACACAAGCAGCTTGATTGAGAAACATAGATTGCCAGGAGGTCATTTTGACAGCAAAACCCACCAGAGATGGATAATGTCAGAACTGCAGCTGCTCAKCCCTGATGTTTCTGTTTTTTAATTAATATTAATTAAATTTCCTGGGAAACAGAAAAGACGGTGTGCGGTTTGTGCAGCCTCGTTTGTCCTCCTCTCTCGCTCGCTCCAGGTTGGTCTCCCATCATCGCAGGGGGATGCGGTTGCCGTGGCAGCAACACGTTGCCTCAAAGTGCAGCTTCTGTTCCTTTTATTCTCGTCAGCCAACTGACTCAGTCCTCCCAATAATGCGTTCAACGCGGTTCTTTTTTTGTTGTTTTGTGTTTGCTGTTTGTTCTTTGTCCCTGTGGCTGCTGTGAAAATGCTTTTTGAAAGCCGCTTTTTGAAAAGTAAATGTATATAAATATTTTTGTGGTTCGGTTTGTCTCGTCTGTACCAGTGGCCGCCTTACGCTCCATCATAGCCAGGTTTGTGTGTGTTGTCAGCTATTTCATCCATGAGCTAAATGTCATAAAATAAAATAAGGTGAAAGCGGAGATGTGACGGGAATGTAAGCAAGCATGTCTTTAGACAGATGACCTGTGTTTGGTGTCAGTCTGTGCCGTTTCGTGGGCCGTTTTTTTTTATTTTTATGTTTTGAGATGCTGGACACCCGGAGTTTTAACTGATTATTTATCAAAAAATAAATTTGAAATAAGCCACGAATGTTCTATAGTGTAAGAAATGTTGAAGAGGGAGCCATACACAAGGTTTAGAAAGTTATTTTCTTTACCAACTGGATGCAGTTGCTACAGCAACACAACTGTGCAGCATGTGATGAAGCTCACTCCAGTTTTTAAATGGACTTCTGTAAGGTTCTTTGTCTTTCTTGTACAGTTTTGGTTCAGTCGCGATATGTCGTCTCTTCGTCGGCGTTTTTGTCTGAACTCGGTGTTTGTCGACCTCTGGAAAGCACTGCTGACGTGTCCTAACTTTAACTAACATGACGGGTGGATGTAAGCGCTGTTAAAAAAGTGTTTGCCTCATCGTACAGTTGTGTTTACTGCTCTGGAAAACTATAGCTTTTCTATAGCAGGAGAGCAGTGAGCGTAAAACTCCTGAGACTTGTTCATTTTAAAAAAAGAAAAAAAAATCTTCTTTTAAAACAATTATTTCTCCTATTCATAACTTTTATTTATTTAAACGAATTAGTAAAATGATTATGTACAAACCTTATGACACTTTCAGTTGATTTAGTGTGGGGAAGAACAGCTACACGGATGACTACCTAAACTTAAAAAGTTGTTTWAAACACATCTGGTTTCTCATTTAATGAGTGTATAAAGACAGCGATTAACACAAGCTTAAAAAATAGTTTTATATCTAAAAACGTCTTTAAAGGTTTACTAACCAGTTTAAAAATGTGTAGAGTAATAAATTGTAACAATATTTTAAATAAAGTTATATATTGGGAAGAATGTTGATGGTCTGAAATTATTTTCTGCTGTCTGTGGACAGTCTGAGCCTACTGTGTTTATTTTTTACTGCTTGTTAAATGATGAATCTCTCAGGTTGGGTTTGTTATTGTGTGGATTGTCCTCCTGTCCTCTACACAAAGTGAAAACAGAGCTTAGCGAAGGTAACCTCTTGGAGGTGGAAGACAACAGTTAATGTTTTTAACATTCAGTTTTGGACAGAAGTGTATA
>NW_013952500.1:1460239-1488300 GCF_001266775.1 Austrofundulus limnaeus | reverse complement strand
CAACAAAATAAGTCGAAAAGGAAAAAGATAATATTTGTTTTGTTACAGGCTGCAACCTACCATTAATGGGCAACGGCCCTCGAGCTGTTGGCTTTAAATAACTGCAGCCCCCCGAAGCAATTTAGTTGAACAGTCCTGGTTTACTGGAACCAGTTGACATGCAGTAACTCGGTTAGGGTTAGTAAATTAGTAATTAATTAAGGTTAGTTAACTAAGTTAGTTAATTAAGTAATTAGTAAGTTAGTAAATTCAAAACTTATTTTTTTAGAGTGTGAAAGAAAAATATTGTTACGCGTGTTCGTTCACCAGTTTGTGTGCTTGAACCATGTGGAGAATGTACCAAATGCATGGAAAAAGTATAATAATAAAGACATCATTCAAAACCAGAGCTGCTCTGTCTGAAGGCCCATTTATTGACAAAGCATCAGAGACGAAAGTCTGGAAGTAGTGATATGCAGATTGATACTGAAATATCGATACTACTGATACCAGAACTTTATGTTCTAGAATCGATACTAAAATCAAAATATAGATACTTTAGTTATCTCACATAATGTATATCATTAACAGGAAAATAGTGGAAAATAACTAAACTAGTCCAATCTTGTCTAAATCATATGTGGTTGGAGGGAACTACTTTTTCTTCTGCTTGGGTATGCATAAGCACAGTGGCACATGCTCTGTCAGTCACTCAGTCTGTAGGGGTATGGCAGGTCATTTTAACATAAAATCTGCTTCGTCTGACAGTCTGTAATTAAATGCTAGATGAGGGGTTCTCAAACTTTTTCATGCCATTGTCCCCCAAACAGCATTAGCTCTGGCCAGGGACACTCTTGCACACCCACAAACAATGCTGCAAAATATACAAAGTAACAACATATAGAATATGTTTTATTCACTATTCAAGATTTATTATATTTCTTTAAAATAAGAATTTAAAATTGTGCTAGCTAAACAAATATAAGGTTAGGGTTAGAAAAACTTTTAAATAAATTACTATGTCACGTATTATTTATAAAGCGGTTATTTGAAAAAAAAGGTTTAGCAGACACATATGTGTTATCACAAAGTATCAGTATCGCCGATACCAGCCAAATTTTACTTGGCATTAGTATCGGAAAGAAAATTGGCAGTATCAAACATCTCTATCTGGAAGACAGTTTCTAACAGAGCGCTTTGAGGCATGACCCCYCCCATTTCATTACYTCATCAGGAAGGGGGCCTKTACTCTCAAAGAGTCACGCCTCCAAACAGAAATAATTATCTACTCTGACGATCAACAATTAGTTATGTGTTGAATTTGTGTTCAGGCATGTATCTACCTATATAAAATCATCAATTTAAGAAAAACTGTCACATTTAACAATTATTACAGTTCGTCTAATCATCAGACTATACCATGTGTAATGTAATTAAAATCAGTATATAACCTAACCCCAATAAATTTCTTCAAGTGCATAAATCATTCTTTTTATGTAGAGTTCTGGTCATGTTTAAATTTGTAACGAGGTGTTTACTTTTAAAGAAAAGAAGTAAAAATTATCCTTTTTATCTTCTCTACAGATTCTCAAAATATACCTATATATCGTAAAGAAGTAAATATACTTTGTTACTATACACCTTTTGGTTTTGGAGTCAGTTCAGTTTAAGATGGAATTGCACAATATTACGCTTTATGTGTTCAGGACTGGCCTAAATGACTATAASTCTAATTTCTCATTAGTTTTAGTGAGCTGCCAATAGATGGGAGGTTTTCTGCCACATTATTCCGTCTGTTTGTGTGTCTGCCTTTGCACAGTAAATCCAGTCATTTCTGCCTCAGTGGGTGGCGCTTTCTGCCGACCGGCTGCTGATAAACGTTGAGTTCGGCTCAGATGGGCTGAGTTGAGGCCCTGGAGCAGCTCTGACAGCCGTTTTTGTTTGTCTCAACACCTTTAGCACCGCGCAGCCCGGCGTATGAGAAGTGAAGCAGAGCAGATACGGCAGCTTGTTGGCAGGATGAATTTCGTCTAAGGTGAATAAAGGAAGATGAATAGAAATTTAAATGTCATCTTTTTTTTTAGTTAATGAAATGACAGGCTGCTCTGTTGCAGTTTTCTTTTTTATGTTTTGACTGTGCAGCTCTCATTACAAATTCACATTTCTTGCCTTGCACATAGCCCAGAGTTTATTGGGAAGGGAGAAGCACTTTGCAGAACATTACATGTCCCGGGGCCATGTATCATGATTTGCAGCTCCTCAGGCAGGCACATTATCCTGGCAGAGCCGCGGGCACAGTGACATTTTGATGAGCACGTGCTGCGGGGATCTCAGGATTCGGRCGCCGTTGCGGGAGCAGGAACTGTTGCACAGCGTGGAGGAAAAAAACTAGGGCAGGTTTCCTCTAAACTAAAAGTGCAGGGACAGCTAATGCACCTCATGGAAACGAGCCCAAAAATGTTCTGTGCACCGGTGCTGCTGAGGGCTAAAGTACTTGTCTTATTAGATACAACTCAAATGCTTTCACCTCAATTTAATCCCCCTTTTTTTTTCTTTCTCACAAAGCCAGTTGTCTGTATTCTAGAAATATTGCAGTTTGTTGACAGCATTAGTAAATGCCAAACATTTTGAAAGATGACGTGCTTTTATTTTTTTCTTAAAAGTGTTTTGAAGTGTAATCTTCATGCTGACAGAGTAGCTGCTACCCCAAGGTGCGCAATTATCAGAAATTACAGACAACACTATCAAAACAGAAAACACATTTTTGTAAAAAAAAAAAAAATGCAAAAAATTAAAATAAAACAGCTTTTTTTGTAGCAGAACATATTGATTGGAAATAATATTTATGTAAAGCAAGCAGTGCAGACATAATTGGCATAATCATCACTGTGTCTGCATACAGATTTGAAAGGCAAATATGTTTGCATATATTAAAGTTTTAAAAGTTTAATGTCTAATTTATGTGCGACTGAGCTCCTGATGCCTACAGATGGAGTGACGACTGAGGATATTAAATTTAAAAAGACATATAAATAAATCTATTATTTTAGCTGTTAAAGGGGCAATATCATGTAAAATCAACTTTTGAGTTTTATATCATGTTATAATGTTATCCTCTCATCAAAAACATGCCCAGAGTGTTACTTTGACTCATTCATGCATGTTTGAGAAATCCTGCAGTGTCCTGAGGCAGCCAGGCAGGGGAGCAAAAACGACTGGTTGGGACTAGAACCACCTTTTGGGATCAGCTCCTCCTCTGGGCTGTGTCTCCATGCTGAGCTTCCTCATCACGGAGCACACCTCCCCACCCCACACCCCACACACCCCGCCCATGACTCCTGCAGGCTCCGGGCAGTAACAAAGCAAGGGTGAAACTGAAAGTAAAACTGAATCCGAGCCAAGAGGAAGGTGGTTTTAAAGAGACAGAGACCAGTTTCGAGGTGTTTAGAAGAGGAAGTGATGAGAAGATAAGTTTATTTTCTATTTAAACATAAAAAACAGCATTTTAATAACAACTAAAGGTGACAGATACTTTATAATGGTATAGTATTTAGATGTATGCCTGAGAAACACATAATATCGCCCCTTTTAAATACATTTTGTTGTGTTCTTGGGAGTCTCTAGGAGTGCAGAAAATCAGAATTTAGTTTCTTCTGGTGCTGCATAAATATCCTTACTTTAAATTTGTTCAGTTTTTTTTATTTTCTATGATTTCTGAACTATTTGCAACAGAACTGCCAAATAAGGTCTGGACTTACCAACTACAYTTTGGTGGTCTTCATTCTCCTCTGGCTCTGGGTCAGACTCTGGCTCCAACATGTGAGGCTGGATGGACAAGTCTTCCCTTGTTGACATCTTTTAATTAATTCGTAAATAAAAAGTTTCTGCGCAGCTACTGTATATAGTCGTCAACCCCTCAATTAGAGTGGACCACTCTGGAATCTGGAGAGGGGTAGCTTGTTTGGATTTATAGAGACAGCCTCAAAACGAGTTGATCTGAGACACACCTTAGAATAGGGGTGAAAGAGGGGCTTGTGGAGCTACAATAAGGAGGAATTCAAATCAAAGCATTGCAGTTCCACTTTATATAGACCCCAATGTGTGTCTTGATTATAAACTAGTAGAATCTGGTGCTCAGTCACATGTCATCATTCACTTTTCATGCTAGGCTTTAAAACTAAACCCCTTTTAAAGGGGCTAAATCATGTAAAATCAACTTTTTTGAGTTTTATATCGTGTTATAATGTTATCCTCTCATCAAAAACATGCCCAGAGTGTTACTTTGACTCATTCATGCATGTTTGAGAAATCCTGCAGTGTCCTGAGGCAGCCAGGCAGGGGAGCAAAAACGACTGGTTGGGACTAGAACCACCTTTTGGGATCAGCTCCTCCTCTGGGCTGTGTCTCCATGCTGAGCTTCCTCATCACAGAGCACACACACCCACCCGGCCGTGCTGAAATGGGCGAGGCAGAAGCGGAAGGAGGTTCTTAAAGAGACAGAGGCCAATTTCAAGGCGTTTAAAAACAGATATGATGAGAAGTCAAGTTTATTTTCTATTTAAACATATAAACATTTTAATAACATCTGAAGGTGGCAGTTACTTTATTATGGTATAGAATTTAAATATAAATATATAATATTGCCCCTTTAAGCCGAGCAGAGACAGAGTTCTTGTCATTTCAAACTATTGTGAGACCCTGATAGATCAGATGATTCTCTGCTACTCCCACCCCGATTTCTAGCTCAATATTAGTACAACTGACTGATTTATAAGCRGTTTTTGTGTTGCTGTGGCAGCAAACGTCAGGCCTGACTCGGGTCTGCAGCTTGAAGGGTGACGCGTGGAGCAGGTAGAGGAGGTGAATCTTGTCTTACAAGCAGAACGCCTCTCCTCCATACAGTCGACTCATTTTCCCTGTCAGGTTGGAATAATGACCTCAGAGCTGCTTATCTCGTGGTCACACCTGAGGAATAAACGTGTCGAGTCCACTTTTCGTCCACTTAGTTTGAGGCTTCAGCGGGAAGTGTGTGGGAGTCTCTCCAACGTGCCATCCTTGGCTTTTCTCTGAGTTGCCTCTGGCAGCCTTTTTGGCTGGACTCAATTATTTGTCAGTCCTTTTTTTTTTTTTTTACATTTCTTGTGTGTTCATTCAGCGAAGCCAACAGCTTCTTTTTGTTTCTCATGCGGATGCTTCTCAGAGAGTGCTGACTCCGGAATCTTAAATTACATTATGTAACCCCAAAGCTCGCATAATCATGTATATTTTCCTCCTGAGTCCCAAATCAAGACTTCTTTTTTTTGTTGTTGTGGTTTAATTCTCCCCCGTTCTGAATTGTAGCTTTTTTTTCCCAGAGCGATGCAGGAAAACACGGTTAGTGTTTAAAACATAAAACGCTGCTAAGCTACGCTGGTGCGTCATGAGATTCAGATGCAATGTTAGGTTTGTTTGTAAGCAAGATTCCTGGAGTTGCATCAAATCACAACTCTCCGCTGATATAGTTCACCTCACAGCAGCACTCCCAAAGTTTCTCAAACATTCATTATAGTAACTGCAAGATTATCCAGTCTCATTGCTTTTTACCAGGTAGCTCCGACACAAGACATTAAAGCCCAGAACGTGTCAGCTAACGCCACTTTATACTTCCACTCTCAGCAGTGTATAAAGCGGTACGTTCCCATTTTTACACGTCAGGATGGCGGTTCTTGTCACATCGGGACCTGCCTGCTGCCAGCTAACGTTGTCTTTGACCTTCTGAAGCGTGTAGAAATAACTCAGATGATGTCTCAGCGTGAAGCTGGAGACAGTATTTGAACGGAGAGTGTGAAGAACAGCTGGAGATGGAAAAGCAAGGGATTGAAATATGAAAGCTGAAGATCACAAGTAAATATGTCACCTCGTTTTGAACTTATTCTCTCGCGACAGAGTCAGTGATTTTCTTGTCCTTGGTTTCTCCTTCACAATGCACATTTGTTCATTTATACTAGAAATACAACACCGAAGTTGAGAGGTGGTTTTTTGCAAAGTCCATGCATATGTTTCTCTGTAGTGTTGGCAAAATATCTCACTAGATGGATTTAAAGGAGACATACTGTATGAAGCTTTTAAATGCTTTTTTTCTTGTCCTGATGTATCTCAGTAATCCAGGTAAAAAATCAAAAAGAAAAAAAATTGTGTAGGTCTTCTGGACGGGTTCTTCTCTAATGAAACGTTTCGTCTCTCCTCCAAGAGACTTCTTCAGTCTGAGAGTTTCAGGCAAAATTCAGGCTTTTAAGCCCTGCCTCCTTGTGACTGATGCTCACATCACATGGCTATCGTTGACACCTAATTAACACCTATTGTTAACAGGGGGTGGAGTGATACTGGCAATAGCAGCGCTGTAGGAGGGGGACAACTGAAAACGGAGGCCTCCACCTCTGTTTAATGATGGATGGTCTTTCTTCACAAAAATGGCTTCTTTTACTCCTCTCTCAAACCAACGTTCCTCCCTATCAAGAGAGATCAAGATCCGGTGCCCCGGCCCAAACAGAGCAATGTTGTATATGCTGTTAAGTGCCAGGAGGACTGCGACCAGTTATACATCGGGGAAACAAAGCAACCACTGTTCAAAAGAATGTCCCAACACAGACGAGCTACATCTAATGGCCAGAACTCTGCAGTTTTCACTCATTTACAGGCCAGCGGTCACTCTTTCAGAGATGAGGATGTTCTCATTCTTGATAGAGAGGAACGTTGGTTTGAGAGAGGAGTAAAAGAAGCCATTTTTGGGAAGAAAGACCGTCCATCATTAAACAGAGGTGGAGGCCTCCTTTTTCAGTTGTCCCCCTCCTACAGTGCTGCTATTGCCAGTATCACTCCACCCCCTGTTAACAATAGGTGTTAATTAGGTGTCAACAATAGCCATGTGATGTGAGTATCAGTCACACGGAGGCAGGGCTTAAAAGCCTGAATTTTGCCTGAAACTCTCAGACTGAAGAAGTCTCTTGGAGGAGAGACGAAACGTTTCATTAGAGAAGAACCCGTCCAGAAGACCTATACAATTTTTTTATTTTTGATTTCCTTTTTTTTTTTCACTTTTAAATCACTCAGTTTTATATAAAGAGGAACTACAACGCTTTGGTCTGAATTCCTCCTTATTGTAACTCCACAAGCCCCTCTTTCACCCCTCTTTTGAGGTGTGTTTCATCAATTTGTTTTGAGGCTGTCTCTTTAAATCCAAATGAGATGCTTTAGACCCTGCCCTCCTCCAGCTTCCAGACTGGCCCATTCCAGTTTAATACATTTTTCTGCAGACTCTAAGTACACAACAAAATGTATTTAATGGTTAAAAAGGGATTTTGCATATTTCCCCTTCATTGAAACTCTCATAAAGTATCTGCAGCTTATTGCTTTTTGAAGTCATCACCATTCAAGATGGCCGCCGCATCTGGCTATGCATTCCTTTTAGTCTTACAGGATGGAGTTAAAAAACGAGTTTCTGTTTATTGCTCTTCAGATAAATCTTTGCCACTGAAAAACTACACTTTTACAATGAAAAGCTGAAGTGGAAAGTTAACGTCTTGGTGTCATTTGGTAAAAATTAGTGCAGTAATTAACTACCTCCGGTTCTGTTGATGCTAACTTAACGAGATACTGTACTCTGGTCAGTTTTAAAGCAGGTCAGGGAAGGTGATCTAAAAAATAAACAATGAACCATGGAGAAATGTTGATTATTTTGGAGTGTTTTATTTCCGGGCGCAGGCAGGGTCATGGTTTTTCGTTGTTTTGATGCGGCTTTGTGAGAACAAAAACTCTTCATAATCCAGGTTTTAATAACTGTACTATCTTATGAAAGATGCTGTCAGCTTCGATTCAAACCGTTTCAGCCTCTGCTGCTTTCCGTCCCTTTTAAATTTAGTTTATCAGAAATGTATAGCTGGAGTACACTTTTAAAAATGAATGAGAAGTCGAGTACAAGTCAGAACAATGAAATATGACCTTGAGCTGAAATAACTCCCCACTTTTACAGATACTTGAGGATTCCAGAGTAAATGGGTTGAAAGAAGTGGAAGTTTGCATCGGCATAAAAGAAGCCAAACCTCAGTCTGCTCAGAACCAGACTTTCACTAAATGTTGTAGTCTGTAATCAGTCACTATTGACTTATTGGTCGTAGTGGGGGCTTTTGTCCCTCGGTGCAGACACCTCGTTTCCACTTAACCTTGTGACCACAGCGGCCAGAGCCGGTTAAACGACAGTCTGTAAAATGAGCGAATACAGCCCGGCAGGATTAATCAGGCCTAACGACACATCTGCAGGTAGGCTCGCTGGGAGGAGTGAGCATCAATCAACGTCCGGAGAATCTCCACCTCCCTCTCTCTCTCTCTCTCTCTCTCTCTCTCTCTCTCTGCTTCTCGTCAGCTCTATCGACCAGCGCTTTGGGCCTTTGGTAATTAAAAGGCATTGATCGGCTTCAGCCGCAAGATTGTTGGGATGCGAGCGTGCAGCAGCACTGGGACTTTTGGAGTGAACAGGTGTGCACACGTGGGTGGCTGCTACATGCTGCTTTGCATGTAATGCTGCAGATTGATTTAGCATGTGAAGTATATCATTTTATTTATTTACAAACTGAACAGTGATTACATCCTGACGCCAGCATTGAATTAGCCATTTGGTAACTTCTTTAGAGAAGCCTTCAGGTGAGCGCTGCCGCTGGCTTAATAAATAAGGATGGAGAGGAAGAAAGGAGAACTGATTGAGTCCGCTCATACATGCGAACCGAGGGGCTCATCTCCCCTACGGACACACACAGCCTCCTGACTCTCTCTTCTTTTCTTCCATCTGAGTGAACACAGTAAATCTAAGCGCTGCCAGATTGCTGGCGCTGCACATTTTTCCACCGTCGACTTAGCTCATCAGGCAGGGAGCCTTGCCTGGGCTGAATAAGGACCGGCAGGCTACTATAAATACGCCGATGACTCTTTACTCATCCTGACACACTGACTGAGTGACACAGTGAAGGCCAGCCAGAAACTGCAGCTCTCCTACAGTCGCATGACGATAGTTTTCCGATTTGTTTATCCTTTTAGGATATATTTTCCCCTCCTCGTGGCGTGATCTAGTGCGCTGACCTTTAATTTGATGCCCGTGACTGAGTTATACTCGTCTAAGCACCCGTCTCTCCCGCCACCGTCCCTCGTAAATCCGATGAACTGCCCGTGATGCCACTCTTTCCTCCATTAAACCCTCCCTTCCTCTTCCTCTTTTCCCAGCGCCCACCTTCCAACCTCCTTCCTTCCTGGCTCCGTCCAGCTCCCACCGGCACATCAGCACTTTATCTCCTCTTATTCCCCCTCGCGGTTCACTTTTCCCCCTTTTTCATTTTTGGGTGGCGGGACAGGTAGGAAGAAGAGAAAAGCAGAAGCAGTAGAAAAAAAGGAGAATCTTTTATTATTTTTTTCAAAGGGAGGTGCTCTGTACAGATGTGGCATGTGCTCAAAGGAGAATAGCCTTTTGCAAATCTGCTGGCAGGAAGCTGACTTTTTACCTGCTTCTAGAGTTGACTTGAAAGAAGGAGAGACAGAAAGACAGCAGATAAAGAGACAAAGAGAAAAAACTCTTAACAGAAGAGACTGACAGCATTCACCAGGAATGTAGTAAACATTTGTGGCCTTTATAAGACAAAATCTTAAAGGTTTTCTAAAATAAATAAGAGTAGAATTGTCCAGCGTCGTTCTCGTCACCAAGACCAAACAGCAAATCTGTCCCGAGGGAAAAGAAATTGCATCTTGTGTAGCCAAAGCCTGAGATTTATTTTCCTCTGTGTCATAAAATGATTAGAAACAGATTAATAAGCCACACGTTGCACTGGTCATGTTTTCCCCGTTACGATGAATGCCGTCGTTTTATTCACGATCGGTTTCATATCCATCATCCTGCCGCCGTAAAAAAAAAAAAACAGAAGAAGAAAAAATAAAACCTCTCCAAAGCATCAAATGTGATTCAATCTGCAACGGAACGCAGTCGAATGTTTACTGAAAGTGCCCGCCTGTTTTAGTGCAAGGTTTAATTTTTCTAATGAAATGAAAATCTGGACTCTCAGTGGGATTTGCTGGCACAGACCACACGCCAGTACAGATCAGACTTAATGCCTCTGCTTACAGTTTGAAGTGATTTCAGATATTTGCGAATAGAACAAGTTTAAGTTCAGTCTCATAAAAACATTAAAATAACTGGGCTGAAATAGTAGTTTGTTAAAACAATGATCTGACAGGAAATTAATATTAAAACCTTCAYCTCTTTAAAAATCTTATTCTAAAAATGAGCAAGTTGTTTTCCTATATTATTTRTGTGTATTTTTAGTCCCAACCCTTATTGCTGAGTACAATCTAAAGATTTTGATGTGAAAACATTTGTTAACCAGTTAGTTTTTTGTCCAGTCCTTCCTCAGCAGAAAGGTATTCAGTGCATTTTTCCAACATTTGAGAAATGAGCGAGTTAAACCAGCTCATTGTACAATTTATTCACTTCCATTGTGAAACGGCTGCAATTTGCTKTGGGAACCAAGAGGAGCTATTACACCTTTTGTCCTGAAATTGAATATTTTACCAATTTATTCATCATTTTGCAGCCTCTGTAATGCTTTGTCGGTAAAAAAAAATTAAGCTTTTGAAAGACTAGATTAAAAAAAGGCAGAAAGAAAAAAACCTAATTCGGATAAGTGAATARGCGTATGAGAAAACCAGCTGCAGCTAAATTATTTACTCTGTTTAAGTTTTCACTTAAAAGAAAAGTTTAAAAAAGACTGCAGCAGTTGAATGAAAGTGCAGAACAAACTGAGTGAGCAAAGACGCTTCAAAATGCTAACTTCAAAATACGACGTTAAAAAGACAAAAATGTTTTTTGCCTTGATAACTATTGAATTAACTGTGACGCATGGATGAGGAAGTATAGTTATAAGGAGCCACCTAAATACAATAAAAGTATCAGAACAATGATGCATAAGTGAGATAAAAAATATCAGCATAATTAATTCAAACTAATCCAGTTTCATTCAAACAAGAACAGCAACAAAACACAATGCTAAAAAATAATAAAACTACCAGTAAAACTTCACAGTGTGGTACTTTTAGAAGTTTAACTCAGAGTAATTATGCTGATATGACTGTAAAGAGTTGTTTTTAAGTAATTTGTCTAATAAGAATCACTTTAAAAGTATTTTTCGATAAACGCTATACAAAGAAAAGCTTTTCAGAAAAGAGCAGCTAAAACATTGTTCTGTAAAGTCCTGTCCAGAAGAACACAGATATTTAGCAAAACAAATTTTCTAAATATCAAATCCACGTCCTAATGGTATTTCTGGTGAGAAAAACTGAAACTTAACCCAAAGCTTTCCGAGTGAATTGCTTAATAAGCTCCATGTTTGGTGTTTATGTGGACTTAACCTGGAGCTTTATGGATTCAATGACAGTGATTTATGTCACGCATTCCCACTGTCATTTTGTGCGCTAGAAACCACAACAATGGAGCCGTTTTTACTTTTTTTACTACATTTGGCTTCTTTTAATCTGACCTTGTTGCCATGATGGTGTGGAAAACCTAAAAGAAACTGTAGGAGAGAAGTGACTGAGCTCGCAGTGAATATTTTCAGTGCTTCTTGTTCGGATGTATTTAGGTAGTGGAGGTCTGTGTTTGTGAAACACTGGTTTATAATCATTATTTTCCACCATGTATTTTTTTGCTACAAAATCTYCCCTATTATTCTTACTTCGATTTTATAGTGTTTGTGCAAAAGAGGAAAGAAAAACCCCCTGTCATGAATTTATATTTAATACCAGCTGCTGAGAACCAGCAACAATAAGATCTGTTGTCATGGAAAAAAAGAAGTGATGTTGTGTCGGGTCATGCTGTTCTCACGCCTGTCTGCTTCTTTTCTGSCCTGAATCGAGCCTCTGATCGTGGCTGGTGCTGCCATTTTTGTGTTTTTTTTTTTCTTTGATAACGGTTTTCTCAAAGCGTGAAAATCTAATATTTTTCTTCAAGCGTTCTCAACATCTGATGGTAGAAATGTCTCATCTCTTGTGGGTCTTCTTCATATTTAAATGCGCACAAGCTGGGTTTTAGAGTCTTCCTTTTTAGCACATCGAGCACCYCAGCTGGATCTGAGCAGATCAAAGATCAGCTCAGTAAAGTGTTATCTAAGAGGGAGAATTCCTGTTGCTTCTAGCGATTTCTTTTGATTGACTCATTCTCTTTCTCACAGCCTCATTACCTCCGTCACAATTTGTAAGTTTAGATTTTGGACTTTTGTGTCGCAGTTTTTGCATTTRTTTTAAAGTCCAGCTGTTTGCGTTGTAGAAACATTTCTGTAAAGTGTCATTTATCCACAGATTCCACTTTCAAAATTAGAATTATCTGTTTGGCTTAATGACAAGATGTAGTTAGATGCACCMCTTGGTAAAAAAGCATCTAGGTCAGGGGTCTGCAACCTGTGGCTTTGGGGCCACATGTGGCTCTTTAGTCCCTTTTTAGAAAAAGGCTAGTTTTAACAGTTGTCCTGTCAATTTGTTTGCAAATACATGATCACCACTAAATTATGACCACTTAGTAATCCAACTTCCAGCCTTAAAATTTGATATTTCTTTCAAATCTATCATTTAACTTTAAAGACCTTTAATACCAGAGTAGATAATAGTAAGGATTAGAAAAAAACACATTTGCATAGTTAAATTTTTATTCAATTAAATGTGAATYCGGTCTTTTATTTTGTTGTAAGCTATGAAAACAACAATAAACYTTAAAAATTGCAATATATTATTAGTTTTATAATGTCGCCCCCACGGGCCGTAAAGGCCTCCCTTCAACAAACCCAAAGCGGCCCGCAGACCACCAGTTGATAATCACAGTTGATGCACGTTTTGCAGCTCAGGACACATTTTTCCAGTGAGCCAAGAAACAGAAGCATCCCCTTTGATTAAAGGTTGCAAACCCCACACCTAGGTTGATTATAAACTAACTAAATGAAGCTAACCTAAAATAAACTTGAGTTCAAACTATAAGCAGAAACACGAGTCACATTGTGGCAGTTTAACATTTTCTCAATAAGTTTAGGAAACTCATTTTTTTCCCCTGTTTTTTTATATGATCTTAAAGGTTTTAGTGTAAATTAGATCCCTCAACTTGTTTCCATGACAGCCTGAGTCAAGTTTCATGAGTGTAATTTTCAAAATAAAACGTAACCTCTCCTTTTTTAAAGCTCGTTCACTAAGCCGTAAACCAGTCAAGGGATTTGACGGAAATTTATTGGCGACGCCGCTCCTCTATATCAAATTTTGATTGATCTCGTCCCCTCTTGCTGCCTCTCGTGTCCTTTTAAAGCCCTGACCTCCCGTCTGAGTTATTAAACCTTTAATACGAAGTCCAATGAGTTTCCTTGGTCCATTATGACCCGCCAGATGCAGTTAGGTAACTGGCCCATGAATTTTCATTGGACTCCACTGCGTTGCAGCTGCACTGTTGATGACCGGTTAATTCGGTTTCCGAGCCAGGAGAAGTGCCYCACGCAGTGCAAGCTGCTGAGGAGCTTCTCATCTCTGCTGATTGCCAATCGTCTCGTAGAGAGATAAGGCCTTGGAAATCTGAAAGTGACTCCCAAGCAGAGAGGGGGTTGATCTTCGAAAAGCTTATTAGTCTTAAAGATTATCCAAGGTCTTTCAATTTGACGGTCATAAGATGAATGTGATTAAATAATAGATGAGATCCTCTTCTGTTCCTGTGCGACGTGGCGCTCTTGATCTTCGGTCAACTTTTTTTTTTTTTTTTTTTTTTTGTGCATCCGAGCATCAAGCCACTTCCAAACTCTAAATCTGCCAGTGTCGCAGGGGGGATGGAGTGTCGGTCCTTCACGGCGGCTCTTTGTTTTGTGCCCTTGTAAAAGCCTCTCCCAGCCAGTCTTTGCATCGCTTTAAATGATGCAGTATTTTCTCCACATGTGGGAGTAAAGGGGCTGCCTTCCCTCCTCGAGACAATAAAACAGTCACATATCTGTCTCCTTTATCTGTCTCTGCTCATCTGTCTGTCTCCTTCCTCCTTTCAGTCGGCCCTGATTCAGGATCCTTCGTACCTCAAGCTTCACTCGACTAAATTTTTCACGTCTGACTCGTATTTCTCTTTAATTTTGAATAAAAGTCTTTGAATTGGCCACAAAAAAACCATTTTACCTTGTCAAGAATCTGATAAACCACCCTGCGGACTCTGATTTAATTCAAACTTCGCTCTGTATTCCCTTCATCATCTGTTTTCTTCTCTCTTTTTTTTAGTTTACAAAACAGAATGTTTCAGAAACAGAAAAGCATTAGTTGCTTTTCCGTTTCCCACATCCTTGCAATCACAAATCACAGAGCTGGAAATGGTGTTTCCTTGGATCAGGGCCCACTCCGTTCTACATTTCATTTCAATTTRCTTCAGTCGTTCCTACATGTTTCTTCTCTTTTTTTTCTTCTTTTTAATTTTTTTTTGTTTTTGTTTTTGCTTTTAAACAAAGTCCTTGGAAATCGCCTCCACAAAGTTTGGAGCAGACATGAGGATGGAGATGGTGCAAATGATGTTAAAAACACTAAACGCCACCAGACACAGGCGGTCGATCACGGCGCCGGCAAACTTCCACTGGTCAGCCATGCTCTCAGTCTCATCCTGCTCTCGGAACCGATCCGCCATGTAACGCACCTCCTCCAGGATCGCCTGCAGCTGGGGGTCTCCCATCCCCGAAGTTGAGCCCCCTCCTAGTCCTCCGGGTCCACCTCCGAAGCCCCCACCACTGGAGACAGTGCTGGGACACCCGACGGTGTCCTGAGGTGGTGGGGAGCTGCAAAACTGGGARGGCAGGTGGGGAGGCGGACTTCCTGCCACCCGTGGCAGTCCTGTGGAGATATTATTCCTCTGGATGGGTTCTGAGAGCACCGAAGAGTCCTCGATGCTCTGGAAGCCCATGTAGAGGAGGTTCCCGTTGTTGTTGGCGCTGGACTGGGTGTGCAGGTGAGGGTGCCCCGCGTGAAGAGGGCCCGTCTGGAGGGGTGTCAGGTTCTGCGGGTGCAGCGGGTGGAGGGTGGCGTCCGGAGGGTTGGGGATGCTCCCGCTCTGCGAGCCCGAGGAACAGCGGCGCAGGTTGGGAGCGCAGGGGGGCCGCTCCGGGTCGTCGTTCTCCCCCGGCCGCTTCATCCGCAAGAACCATGCGACCCACTGTAGCAGAACGAGCTGCACCTACAGCCAGGAAGAAAGAGATGCACTCAGATAGGGCGATGGAAAATCCTGTGTGAGGAAAGCATTACATCTTGGCCCACAGAGAGCTGCACAAAAACGCRCTTTGTTTACAACTTTGTGGGTTTTTTATATTGCTTCTGCAAACATCTAAATTTGAAACCACTGCACAAGCGCTGCCTAGTMAAGGCGCCTCAGGCAGAGATCATCTTTTGGTTTCGCTAGAATCCCCGCAGAGAGGAAACTGAAAACGCAGCCTTTAAATTCAAACTGTGGGCTTACTGAGATGAACTGTGTGATTACAGTTTCACCACCGTCACGGGCTTAGATAAAAAAAAAATAATGCAAATTAGTTCACATTTAAAACTTCTGCTTCACTCTTTTCCTTCACTCAACCCACCCAGAAAGCCCTCTAAAAGGACAAACTGTCCCGACAGCATCCAGATGGGTGTCTGGCATCTAATGAGGGCTAATGTCCAGATTACTGCTCAATTAGTCTCTGCAGACTAAGTTTACAAGTCATGTAGCGGTTCCTGTTGCTGCCACTGCTGATGTTGTTTTTGTGCAAAGTCTAATTATGAACTGTGCTCGCTCGATGCCCTAATCTGAACCTCATCAATTAGCTTGTTAATTGGCCATTGAATTGTTTGAACAGGCAATTCATCAACAGAACGTCCTTGCAATGTGTCAATAAACACAGCGTTTGCATGCTCATGCAGCCAGCCAACTCCTTCATTCATCACTTATCGAGAACTCTGTCAATTTGGGTTTTTTTTTTATAAGCTCATAACAAAGCAGAAACTTTTGTATAGTGGTGATACATTTTCTCAGTTCTAAACAGAAGAAAACTAGAAATAGGGAAGGAGTCGAAGTGAATCCGCCCACGTTTCTCRGGAGTGCTTTGAAATGCGCTCCTGCTGTAGTCTGCGGCGAGGCATTTGATGAACACACCGAGGCAGACTGACACTGCTGCATGAGTCACAGCCAAGGAAACCGGTGAACAAAAAGAGAAACTGGCAGTGAGGCTTACGACGCTAACAAACGAAGGAAGTGTTGCCGAGCAGGAGACTGTTGCTAAAGCCGGAATAAAGGCTGACAAAAGAAGTACATCACACCCAAATCAGGAAGAAAGCGTGATGTATGTCCCTGAATGAGTCTGAAAGCAGAAAGAGCTCAGCCTCACCCATTTCGGCATGTTGCCTCCATTTGGATCGTGATGATGATACTGTAAAACCACCACTGTAGCGATGACTGACATCCCAACGATGATCATTATACTGGCAAAGTACTGACCTGAGGAGGAGTTGAAGTGGGGTTAAATGTCATTAAACTAAACACAATGGATTCAAAGCAGGCAAGGTTCTATAGGGTGCCCAGTGTAAAATAAAACGTTAGAAAATGTCATAATACATTTTCTGAGTGTAAAATCCTACTTCTAACATTTTATTATGTAGCTCACTGCTCTTTTGGTTTGCTAGTTTTTGCTAAATGGTCAATTTAAATGTTAAATAAAATACAGTTATGTGTAAATACAAGTGAAAGTTAAACATCGAATGTTGCAGATAAATGATCAAGCTTGCATTTATGAATTTCGGCATGGAATGCAGCCTTTGCAGTTGTGATGTCATCATTCTGTGACAAAAGCTAATGCTGTTAACTCTGCTAACACGGCTGACGGTGGCATTTAAAWTTTAAATTSAAAAGGTGCTCGTTGAACACACTGTYCCTGTGGTCCAGCAGTTTGAAGTGCAGCTCGTACACTGGCCGCAACCGCAGGTTTGATGTTTTGATGTAAAGCGTTAGCGGGGTTAGCTGAGTTAGCGATGTTAGTGGTTGTTTTTGTCGCAGGATAATTTCATCACAACAAAAGCTGCACACCAACACAAAAGCTGCGTTCCATTCTGAAATGTAAACTTTATCATTAAGATGCAATATCTAAGATTTAACTTTTACATTTAGATTTACAAATTTAGATTTAGGATTTAACATTTAAATTAAACATTTAGTAAAAAGTAGCTAAATGTAAAACAGTGAGCTAAATAATAATAAAATGTCAGTGGATTTTTTTTAACTAGGGTTTTACAAAGTGTGCTAAGTAAAGGCCCTGTCACACTAAAACTTTTTAGACAACTTATGCCAATTTGTGATTTTTTAAGGTCTAAATAACTAATAAAATTTATATATGATCAATTTTTAGCATTACAGTTTTTACACACCTAAAAGAGGATTCCTGTTGACTTTTTAAATTCCATCTTTAACTTAGATGTCTTTAAAATTATCATAAGTTGACATAAGTTGTCTYAAATATTATTATGACAGGGCCTTAATGCAAATCTGTGAGATATATTTTTTTATTTTGTTTTGCACCCCATAAAGATCTACCTATGAGGAATAAAACTGGAAAAAATCTGCAACGTTATGTTTGTAACTTCTGAGATAAATTACTTTCTTTTGGCTTGAAGTGCTGTAAGATCAGTGAGGAAATCTTCAAGGAAGATTAMTAAGAAAAATTTGTATTTACCTAAACACATGTCCAAACTAAGGTTTGATGATGACATTTTATACTGCGACATGTTGGCAAAAACATCATCAAACAAATTAAGGTGAAGGCCGTTTGTCTTGAAATGAAAAAAACATGCTGAAAGCAGCACTTTAATGCTTATGACTGCTTTTTTCCGGCTTTTAATCACCGTGTGTCTACAGGCAAAGATTTGCATCTGCCTCCGTCTGCAGGGTGAGCTCTGTAAACATCATTTTTAGCAACGTGGCCACAATAAATTTAGACACTAAAATTTTAGAGTAAGCAGGTGGCTTGTATAAATTTATTTTTTACAGTTCTTTTTTATTATTTGGGAGAGAGCGTGTGTACGATTGTAGATCATTTCTGCACGTTGGGTCTTGCAGTGGGACAGAAGGAGGGATGTTTTGTGCAGATAGTTAAATCTGGGCTGTGCATCACTGCAGACAGCAGAGCTGGACTGATGTTCAGAAACCTCTGTGAGATACATTAACATCTTTTTATTTGTGGATATCACTTGATTAATAATGCTTACTTTAATATTTTTTTTGTCCAGCACAGTCCCTGAGCTACTTTATTATGTTTAGGTCTTGTTTTTTTAAGTCCAAATTAAAGCCTTATTTAATTTTTGTTGTTGTTGTTGACTATTTCACTGGGACCAAGTAGAAAAACATTTAATTGAGTAGAGATGCACTGAACCAGATTATAGGTTTCAACCTAATTTCCATCTGTAATCCCMGTGGAATGCGAGAAAACAAAGCACAACAGAGAGGGGAACACAAWAATGACTCAGCCTGCCACTGAAAATATAGATGGAGGACCTCAGTTTAGCTTGTTTGTCACACTAGCCCTGAGCTAAAATATATAAGGCTATATAGCGTCGGCGCTAGCACAAAGGCTAACAGGCTAAGCTGAGGTTCTTCTTCCATGAAGCAGCTCTGTTGTCCTCCATCCATATTTTCAGTTCCAGGCTGAGTCATTTCTACCTTCTCCTCTCTGTCAACGCTCTCTGGTTTCCTTTAAAAGAGTCGATCATCAGATATTGTCCAAGATTAACCTTCAGGGTGGATATAGCTRGCTCACACCGAGGACCTATGCATGTCATCATTTACCCAGAATGCTTTGCGTGTAAATAAAATGGCTCCGTCCATGTTAAAATATATTTTTTAAAAATTACTAAACGAAACAGCCTACAGTATTTTTACAGTCTTTATTTTACAGTTAAAATAAATGTTRATCAAATAAAGTCTAATGTTACAACTAATCAGGGATCCCTTMAAGCGAAACCTTGTTCTTATTTTACAGAWATGGYAAGTTTAAATACKTTTGTGTTGATCATCATTAAATGTTCTTGCAACAGAACATTTAATCASAAATATGAGTTTATTTAGTGATTGGTATAAGAACTGGTTTTACATACCTATGAGAGGGACGGAGTCAGACGTGGCGGGCATGATCTCTGCCACCAGCAGCATGAAAACAGTGAGCGACAGCAGCACAGTGATACCTGCAGGCAGATGGACAGACACACAGTTCCTAATGCTTAAGCTACATTTTGTTAAGCGATCGATAACGTGGTTTAGTCTCCTCCCTGGAGTCGTTTTTTTGCCTCTTTGTGAGGAACTCCGCCGGTGGGTTTTTGATAAATGGTCAAGCTCATGATGAGATCGGGTTCGATTTATGGAAATGACCAGCTAATGCTCAAATGCTGAATTACCTCGGGTTGTTTTGTACCACTCCGGCCTAAAGGCTCTCGCACGTGGCTAACAACCTCGCCTTAAACTGCTCAGGCTCTGATAGTTAAAAATAAAAAACACACCTCACATACACTCCAGCGGTGAAACACGTCTTCGCTTAAGCAGAATTTAACAAGTGCTTTGCTGGCATAACTGCCCTCAGCTTGAACATTCAATTAAACTCCTGATCTGGAGATAAAATATGTTAGGCTTGATGATGTTAGGTAGATTAAAAGTCCRTCTTTAGGTTTCCCTTTTTTTTAAGCTTAACCATTTTGTCCTGGTGTCTCCTCCATCAAGTGGAAATGACAGCAGAGTATTTTCTTGGAAGGCAGTGTGTAAGCTCTCTTCTATGTAATCAATTCACCAGCCTTAATTACATCAATAGGTTAATTGACCTCAAATGTAAGGCTTCCCTCTCCCCCACACATTTAGTAAAAAGCTGCATYAGGCAGCCTTTACAGAGAGTGAGAACATGCTTTGACAACGCTATTAAGGCTTAACTCCCACTCAGAGATGAGTCAAACATGATTTTTAAACAAAATCATAATTATTATCTATCTAAATTACAGAGTGTAGTCATGAGTGGATGGAGTGCTACAAAGATAATGAAATGTTTAGTGGCTCTTTTACTCTGATTTCTTGAAACTTTCAGTTCAAAATGTCAGTTTTCATTTCGCAGGACCTGAGATGACATTTTCTTAGTATCTTTTTATGTCTGGTAAAAAAAAATAAAGAAAAAAGTTAATTAGCAGCAATCAGGCAGCAGAGCAAAATAAATTCTTACATTGGAGAGGCTGGGGGCAGCGTTTGATGTTTTTGGTCCTTAATGACCGAAACAATTAATTTGTGTTCGGAACAGAACAGATACTCTTGTGTTAGGTTACTCGTTGTTTCAGCTCTTCAAAGCAGAGATAAAAGAGTCTGAAGTGTTTATTGTTCCGTTGACACGAGCGTCATTGATTTTTAACCAGGGTGAGACTGATTTTAAAATGAACTTCGCATCTATTATGGTGTCATTTGGTTGTCTTCCTTTTTCCTTCTGTCTTCTCTTTCTCTGCCATCTACGCTCATCTTTTCGTAAATCCACACCCATCTTCTTGCCATCCTCCTGCACCCATTGCTCTTCTTCTCCTCCACCACGATTTCCTCATGTGCCCATTTAGTTATCCGGTAATCCCTCTCCTCTCTCTGCCCCCACTCCCCCATCCCCACTTCGCCTCTTTGTGCCTCCTGATAATCTCCTGTGTCGTTCGTGTACTCTGGTTCTGCAGTGGTCCACTTTTAGCTCGTCTATATTCAGAAACCTTCCGTATGAAAGCCCTGAAGTCAGACATTTCATGTTTATGGGACCTTGCTTACGTGCTTGATTTTTTTTGTGGAAAGAAGTCAAAAACCTGTACTGCATAAATTTATCTTTTTCTGTTTGATGTTTTGTTTGGTACCCTTCTTTTTCTGGGTCAGAAACTTTGTGCAAGATCGTTCAGTATGTTAGACTTGGAGCTATCAGGGAGAAAAAACACTCCTTATTTCTGCACTGATTAACCACTGAAATATAATCTGAGTGTTATACAACACAATTACACAGAAACATCAACAAAACATACCATCAACACAAGGTTGTTGTAAAATGTCCAAATGTCCCTGTATCCTTTTAGTCAAACTACAAAAATTAGCCATCTAAAAATAAGTTTAAAATGATCTCAAATTAAGTGAAATAATCTAGACAACTGCACTTGGTAAGACTTTTTGAAATAGGGAAAATTTCCAGGCTAACAAGATTAATAATRGAACACAGGGGGTCAAACTCAGTTGCACAAAGGTGCCGTAATTTAAAACTTGGCCCAAGCCAAAGGACCAATTTCTGTCATCTTTTATTGGACAAATGTTAAAACTAATTATTCTTATAGAAATATAAATGACCTTTTCCATAGTATGAATTATGTAGCATTTAGAACACACATGACCTAACAGATAACGTAAAAAGAATAAAGTTTGAAAGACTCATTATTAGCATTTATTTCTTAAACCTTACTTTCTTTCTTTCATTTATTATATCTTATCGCTGCAAATCAGGTCAAAAACACACCAAAAACAATGCAATGCAAAAATGCAATTATTTGACTTTAAAATAAAAATAATAATACAGAACAAGATCATTAAAGTCCACTTTCTGTTCATTTCACACCAAAATCAAAAATTACAGAAAAATTCTAACTTAATTTTCTTGGTTTGAAAGTTGGTCAGCTGTCATGAGAAGACTGCTCTAAGTCCAGTTCAAGAAGATGACCCATAAAACTATTTTACATTTAAAGTATTATTTTTGGGGCTGGWTAAAATGTTAATGAGATCCTGCAGATCCTTAATAAGTCTTAAAAGGCATTGAATTCATCAATCCAAATATAAGGCCTTAATTAACCTTAAAATGTCTTAAATCAATCTTTCAGAAGTCTTAAAAACGTTAACACGTTGTAAATAGGATAACTGTAACTCATCTCAAATATTAAATTGTTTTTTAAATAATCACYTGCAGACATTTCACTTTGACYTCACTTCCTGTGARTTCACATGCAAAAATCTCAATTGTTCATCTGAGCAGTGTGAAATTCGTTTTGTAATATGTTAATGTTGTCTTTCCAAAAATGCATTCACTTTTCTTACAAAAAATTGATGTCACAGCCACTTTAAGGTTTCATCTACAGCAAATTGGGGTTAAAACCCTCCTGTGGGTCCTAAAACTACAAATTTTTCCTGAAATTACATTAAGTTTAAAACTGACTGCTAAGAATGTTTCTGTTATAATTAGATATGGATAAAAAATTGGTTTATTAGCAATATTTGAATACTTCAAAACTACTTTTATTCATGAGTTTCTGCCAGTATTTTTCTTGTCATTTGTGTTTATTATGAAATTGGGCTTAAATTTAATTTCACTTGGCATTAAAAAGTCTTAAAAAGTATTAAATTTAACTTTCTTTAAACTGTAGGAACCCTGAGAGGGCCAGATTTGGCCCCTGGGCCTTCAGTTTGACACATGTTCTAATACACTCTGCTCTTGCTTTGTATATAAATCTCAAAACAAGATAAAAAGTACTTTAAGACTGTAAGTAAAGTGCAATGAATGTTTCAAATGAAGAACATGGATTAAAACTCTGACACTTTTCTGACCCTAATGGGCAAATCGGACCTAAAATTTAGCATCAGATAGAACAAGCTCACGCTGCTGTCCATCTGTTCCCACTCACCCAGTGAGATCTTCTCTCCGGAGTCAGCAGGCAGCACGAAGATGAGTAGAGTCATGGATGACAGCAGCACGCAGGGGATGAGCAGGTTCAGGGCGTAGTAGAGGGTCCGCCTACGGATTGTTATAACAAAAGTCACATCTGGGTAAGGCTCCTTACAGCAATCATAGAAGACCTCGTTTCTTGTACCAGGAACACCTGCGACAAAACACACGAAACAGCTGTCACGTTACGATTCGACCTTAAGCTAAAGCAGATGTTCCTCCAGACTAACCGATCAGATCCCACTCTCCGTTGGGCATGTATCCTGAGATGTCAGCGTCGGTCATCTGGAGGTCCAGCAGCCAGCCGTCGTACGTCCAGGAGCCGAACTTCAGCTCGCATTTCTGGATGTCGAAAGGAAACCAGCGAACGTCCACGTTGCACGTGCTCATGAAGATCCCTGAGAGAGAGAAGACGACGTGAGGGGGGAGAGGGCCTGACGATCAGTCGACATTATTGACCCCCGCAGCTTCCTGTGGAGACTGAAAACAGACGTAGAGGAGGACTGTGCAGAGTCTGTCATGAATATCAAACAGCTTGTTAGAGCTTTCATTCAATCTGACTGGATTTTCACACAGAAATTATTTGGGTGGGATAACTGCATCGAATCTACTGCAGAGAAGTTTTTGTTAACAATGTATCAGCCCACAAAGTTTACTGCTATAAAATTCTGTTCGAAGCAGAAAAAAAAAAGCAGAGACTGGATAATAAACAACCTCCCATCAAAGACATGTCTATATAAAAAAAAAAATCTGGCAGCGGTGTCACTCGTCTCCACTTCTCAGATTTTCTCCTCCCTGCCTGCACCGCTGCTCACCGAGCATCAGCAGCAGAAAACACCCACATCACTGAAAAATGAGATTATGAGTAGTGCCCTAATGAGATTGCCACTGTTATCACCCAGAATAAATGTATGAATCAACACGCCACACACGCAGGGTGTAATCCAACCCCCCCCCAACAGGAAGAATCACAATGATCCGTGTACTGGCTGCTGACAAACAGCATCTTTAAATGTACTTAAAGGAATAAGCTAATCAAGCCTGTTCGAACATTCACACACAGCTAAAATGTCAGCGAGGCCTCGCAGCTCTTAAAGACGTTCATTATGAGCRTGTCGACATGCAAATCAGCCCTCAGAGGGAAATGAAAGCAGAGAATTCAATTTAAATTAAAAAAGAGCAGAAGTTCATCTAAAGTTATTTAAAAAGATTGGCAACCACAGCTTATTTCTATTAGCAAACGTAAAAATTGATGTAACTTAAATACGGATATTGAGAAGAGTTATTCACAATGTAATCTGAGCGTTAAATGTCTGTATGGCAGGAGATTACACGTTATTTTTATGGTTTGACCAAAACAGCTCCAACTCTTTTCATTTCTCAGCAGGAGGTGAGCTTAAATAACGTAAGGTGCACTCAACAAACAGATGAGTTGGATTTACCTAAGTAATATTCAGTCTTTACATTGTTTTTTTTAGTATAAACAAGAAATAGCAGTGCTTTGTGCTTCACGTGTCATTTTTTACAACCTGACAGTTTATTTTTCTTCTCATCTCGCTCAGAGCAGTCCCCGTTTCAGAGCTCCTGAAACAAAAACAAGAATCACTTCTGAAGCCGACATTACAAGAGAGCTCCAGACACGATTACCTTGTTGTAAATGTCACCCGATCGAGATAAGAGCTAAAAATCTGCCGCACCTTTTCCTTCTGAAATGTCATTAATCCAGACAAAACAAGACCTCAGGAGCTCAGCAGACYCCTGGGAGCCGCTTTATTTACTCCTCGACAATCTCACGCTCCATTCCTGCCACTCACAAACCTGAAGGCTTTTATTAGCCGTCAATAAGATCCTCAAACCGAGGTCAGCATCTCTGCTCCTGTTGTTTTGCTTCCATTTCTCTCCTTTTATAGTTTCTTAATGGTGTCAAAATTCTCCTCCATCTCGTTTATTTCACCTTCTTTTGATCCTGCCCCCTAACTACCTCCTGAACATAAAGCAGCTGTAAATACATTCAGCAGCAACCTATCAATAAATCTGGCCTTTCCACAGAATTGTTAMTGTGGCTCTTTGAGCCCACAGCCCGTGTCTTTTACTGTAGTGGGTAATTTCAGCTCTAACCCCTCAGATGCACAAGGGATTCACGCTGGAGCTACTTTAATCTGGAAGAGCCTGAGAAAATACAAAGCAAAGACCCGTAAAAGCCCAGAGGAGTCGTTACCTTCGCCGCCTTGCAGGAGTCTTGTGTTTAGGTTGAGGCAGGAAGCGGAGGAGGCGAGCGCCTCCTATTTATAGATGTTGGAGCACGGGAACCAGTTTCTAACCAGAAAGGCTGTTTTATTGATGAAATATTAATGTCAAGTGTTCAAACGAGACAGCATGAGACTGCAGGATGAGATGCACCTCTGAGACGTGAAGGAAGTCAATGAAAGAAACATACAGGAACCCACCTGGAGGCAGGTACTTGGCGAAGCCGCTGGAGTTCACCAGAACGTTAGTCTTAAAGGTGGAGTCAAAGTCGTCATCTGCACTGAGGAGGGACAGGGAGGGGCAGGAAGTGACATCAGACGATTGCAGACGTGCGCCAGGTTTGCGTTCAGGGGTTTTACCTGTTGTAGAGCAGGATGTCCGGCGTCCAGATCTGATCCGTGGTGAAGCGGAGGTTTTTCACTCCAGGGTGTTCGCTCTGGTTCCACTGGAGGTAGTGGTCAAACCAGCTCTTTAAACACACACATTAAAAACACACACACGCACACTGAGATCTGCAGATTACAGCCCAGAAACATCCACTTCAATCTCACATCAACAGAACTGGGTTAATAATTTAAGATACATTYCTGTGGAAAAGTTGTAGCAGCTTCTGTCCTGTTTTTTTTATTTCTGCATAACGATCAACAAATAAATGTTTATACAAGTTAAAGAAACTATGAGTAAAAAAGTGCCATTTTCAAATAATGATGTACTATTCAGGTATGGCAGTGTTAAATTAACACAACACTAAAACCTGTAAGAGTGTTTATTTCACACTGTCATATTTACTGTGTAGCTTGTGTGAAAAGTTAGTTGCACCCTCTTGATGAGTTATGTATGAGTTAACTGATTATTTTGTTTGTTTGTTTTAAAAAGCTAAATTCAGTTTTTCCAGCCACGCTCAGGCCTGATTATAAAACCTGTAGAGTCAAGAAGTTTCTAAATTGAGTCATTATCCATAAATGGACAAACAGTGATGAACTTTTCCCAGGAGTGGCTCTTTAATCTGTTCAAAATACATCTTAAATTATTTCTATAAACATAATTAAAATCTGCCTCCTGAAATACCTTCTCAATTTGTCTGGCTCAGGTATTCCTATTTGACAAACCCCATTAAAAAATYTGTTTTGTTAATCTATGATCTGACATATTAATGAACCTGTTCCACAATCTGACCATATCTCCAGTATACCTAACATCACAATGTAGAAGGTGGACATGATATGTCTTCTTTAAGTTTAGGGAGCAGTTATTTTTTCACATAGAGCTAAGTTGGTTTGGATAGATTATTTTTCATTTAATAAATGCATCATCTTCACTCAGGTTAATATTTGTTTGAGGAGCTGAAACTTGTAACTGTGACACAAAGCAAAACTAAAAGATAACTATTAGACTGTCCTTTTGAATTGATCATGGCACACAAAGCATTCCTTTTCTAATCTARCAATGCAAAAGACCGTGTGTGTTTTTGTTTGGTTTTTGTTACTCTGACTGACAGATTGTTGTGTAAYCCTTCAGCACATCTCAGTTGGGTTAAGAACAAGACTCTGGTGACCAATGAGAAATGAGAAGCTCCTCATGGCATCAMTTAGGGCTAAATAACTTTTCTTTCACCAGCAGAAAGGTATTAATCACTGGAGCACGTCTCCTTTGGGAGAGTCTCACTAACTTGCTTGGTTACAGTATATCCAGGTGGAGACTTTTTTTTTGACAGGCTCTGCATTGCACTTGCACTTTCATAAGAAGGGACTGTTATTTGTTCTCCTCTAAGTTTAGAAATACTGGGTTACCACGAGTTACAGTATGTGACCTTAATTTTCTCTGTATCAACTGCTTCATACAGTAAAAAGCAAAAAAAGACTCAGAACTGCAGAAAAGTCCAGCTCTTACCATCTGTAGCCACATGTTGGACGTTAACACTTGGTTCTTCTCATCCTGCAACATATTCAAAACCTATTTTCAGCTTGAATCATTCAATCGACATCAAAATTTATTTAGATGGTTGCACCTACCACGTCCATAATCTGTATCAAGCTGAGCGTGAAGAAGACGGTGAGGGGGTGAGAGTCGTTGCCCACGGGTCGCTCCATCCGGTTGTAGTCCTTCAGCAGGTTCTTCAGCAGGTTCCTCTGGTGAGGCCCCTGTAACGACACTGTAGAAGCAAACAGAAATCAGACAGCTCTTTAGAGACTGTGTCAACTCGAATGAATCTATGCTACAAACATGTAGGAGGTCAGATTTGGTTAATTTCAAAATAATCATCTTCAGGAGAGCATCATTAAACTTAAAATTTCAGGGGAAAAGGCTGCGAAACAGAAAATGCAATGATGAAATTAGCTCTGTATTTTATCACCATTAGTCACTTTTTTTACTTTTACTGTTTAAACTTTGGAATTACAGTAGTCCAAACGTGTTGTGATGAAAGCATGAATAATTTTCTCAAAATCTCTGAAACAAAAATAGGACTTCACCTTGGCTAAAAGACGTAAATAGAAAAGGCCTGTTTTGACAACTGAATTCACTTGCTTATCCAGTTTCAAACAGCTGTCAAAGACAACACCAAGATTTCTAACAAATTTCTGGTTAAATGGAGATAAAGATCCAAGAATTGCATCAGGGTCACTTCCGGTATTTTTCTGTCCAAATAAAATAACTTTGGTTTTGTTGTCATTCAAATGGAGAAAGTTTGAGTCCATCCATGATCTCACTTCACCTAAACAGTCTAATAGAGACTGTAAAGAACTATCCTTATTTTTCCCCATTAAAGGCATGTAAATCTGTACATCATCTGCAAAAAAAAGATGGAATGAAATCTTAAACATTCTAAAAATATGTCCAAGAGGCAGCATATACAGTGAAAACAAAACTGGGCCCAGAACTGATCCCTGAGGGGCTCCATACTTTAAAGGTGCTTCGGCAGAGGAACAGTGGTCTAGATCAGTGTTTCCCAAAGTTGGGGTRGGGACCCAAAGTGGGGTCCTGAAACATCAAGGTGGGGTCCTGACAAGATTTTCTGAATTAATTACATTTTGCCTTAGTTGTTACAAAGGAGTGAGGTTAGTG
>NW_013952500.1:1457447-1459894 GCF_001266775.1 Austrofundulus limnaeus | reverse complement strand
GCTTCTATTAAGATTAAATGAAATACAGGTAACTACAGGAGACAGATTAGATTTAAGTACACATGTAGACCAATGTCCCATGAGCCTTTGCTGCCCGAGCCTATGTCAAACTTTCTCTAAGAGCACGGGCTAAAATAAAACAAACAAAAAAAACAATGATCACCGCGTTCCCCGATAGCTTAATCATAAAAAATAAAAGGACTGTACTTAAGAAGTATTTCATATTTTATATTATTGCATTTGGCTCGCAGCCAATAGATTTTCATTTTAGCCCTGTCAGGGAAAAAAGTTTGCTTTATAAGGATGCTGAGCTTTTCCCAAACTCTTTCTTATAATTATTTTATTTATGACTCAAAGGTTTGTAAGTATGATGGTTATGAAATGCTGCATCTCGTATTAGAGGAGAACTAACAAAGGCTTTTAATCTGAACATATAGGCTGTAAAAGAACAAGCGGTAATAAAAAAAACTACCTACTTGCACATTAAAAGCCGAGATATTCTGCTCGACCAGGATATAAATAAATAAAGAAAAACGAAAAGAAAAGGGGGGCTGAGTTAAAACGATCAAGATTCAGGGCAGCTGCTGTGTGAAAAGGTAAATTATTCCACAGTTTGGGGGGCTGACACACAAAAAAAAAACACAGCCTGGATTCATTAACATCAAAGAACTGGTTTGACGACTTCAGTGTTCTGAACCTTTACACCAAATATTTCAAATTGGATTTTAAAATAATGATTTAGGTTTAATGTGACCTTTCTTTCCTGTCAGAAGATGCTTCTATTTACAGCCTGCTGACGAGGAGCAGCATAAAAAAAGATTTGAAATAATCAAAACAAAAGAAATGAAGTATGAGGAACTCTCAGGCCTTAAGGAGTTTTAATTAAACAGCTCGTCTTTGCAGCCGAGTTTATCAGTTCATCAAGTTTTGAACACAGAGTCAGACTAAAGCTGCAGGCAAACAGGTAAAAATGAAATGATTGTGATTTAATGGCACCGTTAAATTAATTCCTGCTTGTTTTGTCTTCTGGTAAAAGAGGTTTTCTGTGGTTCTGCATGTCTGAGGCTGAACCGTGCAGCAAAGAGGAAAATCAGCTGAAAATGTGACAGAGAAGCAGAAGCACCGGAGGCACTTTCAAAGCTTGTCAGAATGATGGAAAAGCCCTGGATYCTTTTGGCTTCAGCAGTCAGTCTGCAGCAACGCAGTCGAAAACTTTTTCCCGTCCTCGTGTCTTTTTTTTTTCCTTCTAAATCTTCATCCTTCCCTTAAATACAAACTGAGCATCGTCTCCCTGCCGGCACTTAAGCCTGCAGGGAAAGTTCGCCCGGTCTCCTCCTCAGCTCTGAGGCTGAGCAGCTCAGCCTCATCAGCCCYGCTGCAGCAACAGGGAGGCAAGATGGAAGAGCTGATCTATACGGTGTCATTAAACTGATTTGTTTCTGCTTTTCTGCAGGGGGGGTTTCCCTTGATGTGCACACGGAAAACGTTGGAATGATGAAATGTTCCGACAGCCCCCATTTTTTTCTGCGTTTGCCTGTCATTTGATGCTCTGCACAGACAGGGGTGTCAAGTCTGCCTGTTCAAATGTGTCACGCCAGAGACATCCAAGCCCTAAACACATGTTTCCAGACAAATCCCCTAAAAAAAAACCATGGATGCAAACAAGCAAAGCAAACAGGTGAGCTTAGAGCCTCACTTTACTTCTCCAGGAGTCTTTTTCTCTCCACTTTAAATTCACAGACGAAGCGTCAAAAAGCACTGACTCCTGCRCCTGAATCCCCCCATAAAACAGCCCAGCTGCAGCCGGATTCCTGAATGAGAGACAGACAAGAGATGCAGGCAGGCTCACCATTGATCAAAGCGCAGAATCCAGAGAGGAGCAGAGCCACAGAGTGCCACATCCTGGCATTGAACCACCGGAGGAGAAGAAGAGGCAGGAGAGGAGAAGCTCCAGATGTCAGAGGAAGAAAACCAAAAGAGGAGGGGATGGAGAGAGGGGGGAGAGAGAGAGAGAGAGAGAGAGAGAGAGAGAGAGGACAAGGGAGCTGCTGGGAAACCTTCCCTCTGCATCCAGTCAGCATCAGATGGAAGGAGTATCAGCGAGCGAGGAGGAAGAGGAGGAGGAGGAGGAGGTGTGGGCTCTGTCTGTCTCTCTGGGAGGTGGGCCTAAAATGGGGAAAAAAAGAGAAAAAATGTCAGAGATGAGGGTGAAGGCAGAGAGGTTTTAATTAAATCACCACGAAGTGACCTCACCAAAGACATACAAAAGAAAAGTGCATGATCTGAAAAGTTTAGCCGTTCCAAAAGCCTCAGCTGGAGAAGGAGGAGCATAAAAATCCAGGAGCAGCTTTAGTCTGACAAAAAACTGTTTAGCTGCCTGTGTCCCTCTCATCCCTTACATTGTAACAACTGGATTACTCCCTAAATCCTTATTAGTTTCATACATA
>NW_013952500.1:1452827-1456748 GCF_001266775.1 Austrofundulus limnaeus | reverse complement strand
CCACCAAACTGGGCAAGACAGATGCGAAGGTTGTTTTTTAAAGAGACAGAGGCCAATTTCAAGGTGTTTAGAAGAGGAAGCGATGAAAAGATAAGTTTATTTTCTATTTAAACATAAAAACAGCATTTTAATAACAGCTAAAGGTGACATAGATACTTTATTATGGTATAGTGTTTAAATGTATGCCTGAGAAACACATAGTATTGGCCCTTTAAGCTTCATAAAACTCCAGATTGGAGGCACTGAGGRGTGGGTGACATCTGGTGGTTTGTTTTTCCAAGTGCACGCTGGCAGAGGAGTGCATTCTGGGAGTTAGTGYCATGGTGGTCTTAATTAACAAGAAGGAAAGTGGGCTAAATGGTGCAGGACGACGATGAGATTCCAATTATAAAGCGAGAGCAGCGGGAGAAAAAGATGAAGTCTGAGGGACTGAATTAAATTGAAATTGATGATGATAGCTGAGGGAGGAAAACTTTAAAGGGCCTTTGTTTGGAATTTGGTCATATTGGAAGCGATTCCATCTGTAAATGACCCCTCTGAGCCCCCTGACAGTACAGCCATCAGCCATGCTGTGCTGTGGAGTTGTAATTACTCTGCTGATTGGATTAAACCCTCTCCTACACTGACATGTCCCCTCCAACTAATAAGGGTGTTATTGACAAAACCAGCACTTTCCTGTTATTTCTGATTTCCTCAGGGCGGCTTTATTCTGGTCCAGAGTGGAGTTAAGTACATGAAGTTGTCCTCTGAGAGATTTCAGCTGCACCCCGTCACAGTGAGGCCAGCAGGACAAAGTTAACCATATGTAGAAGGTTTTAAATGAATCCTACTAAAAGTAAGTAAARGTCTGCAGAATCCAAAATTCAAGATTTGATTTAATGAAATAATATTAGACCTTACAGTAGCCAGCCACGCCATCTGCTTCTTTTTTGTTTCCAAGTCAGAAAACATGCAATAAATTAAACCAAAGGAACTCTGTAGCAGAGTGTGACAGTTTGGCAGTGGATGCTTCTGCATCGTTTTTGCCAGACGGCAGCAGGACAGAAATATGCTGCTGGTGAGTTTTTGTTTTTTTTTAGTCTCATTAAAAGTCAGTGCAGACACCTCGTCCCACTGATGTTAATGATAATCTGGCAGGTTTGAATCACCAGCTGCGGAGCTGCTCTGTGTTTGATGTGGGCGTCCCGAGGCAGTTTGAGATGCTGCCAGCAAAAGAAAAAGGAAAGAAAAATCATTACTGCTTCTTTAGGCATTTAAAATAATTTGATTCTTCAGTTCCCTCAGGAAGAACTTTGTTAAGCTTTCTTGATAGTGGAAATAGTTTGACACACCTGTGATGAGTCAAAGGTCAAAGTCACAGGTGACCCTAAAACTTCATTTGCTCCAGCTCAGCATGCCACTAACAGAAATGTCAAACCCTTTGTCCCCTAGACTGTGTCCTCCTGTCCATCCTTGATGATTTAGATCTCTCTGACATTTCACTGTTGCACCGCTGGTGAAACTCTTGATTTTTTTTGGATGCAGCGTTTAAAGCATTTGTGAAGCTTTACTGGTGTTTAAAACGTGATAAAGGACTAAGTTAAAGTAAAAATACCTTAAAAGAAAATGATCTTGTTAAAAAGGAATTTCATTGATAAGAAAAATATTTATGTAGAAGTCATACAGCGGGTAAAATAAGTAAATAATAAGGTTGTGAAGGTCTTGAGAGAGCTCTTTACTTTTACCCATCATCAGATGGTTCTTGTGTGATACCTGGCCATCATTTGGGACTGAACCAGCTGATATTAACTTGCACTGACAAGGGGCAGGCTTGCTTTCTAATTACTGAGAGAGTTCAGCTGGTGTCTTGMCTTTCCATGCCTTTTTARWCCTCCCTTTCTTCATGTGTTCAATACTTTTTCCCTGTGKCATTCCACATTATTACAAATAACTTCATTTCTGGACATTTATGGTTTGATTTCTTTGTATGTATGGATCACTTGGGTTGTTTCCAACATCTGGTGAAAWTTTCATGTCATTAGCACCTCTAGTAATATATTTACTGAAAAAAATGGTGGCGTGTTCAATACTTATTTTGCCCGTTGTATAATCATGAAAGTAAAAGTTCATGAGTCGTATTTAAATTTATAGAGTCATAAGATGGTAAATTTAAAGTGCACGTGACATCAGATTTTTGTAATAACTATGAATGCATCTTTGGAAAGATAACATTAATAACATATTACAAAACAAATTTTACGCCACTCAGATGAACAGTTGTTGAAATATTTGCATTTGAAACAACAGGAAGTGATGTCAAAGGGGAATGTCTGCATGTGAACAGAGTGTTACTTAAATGGCTGACAACACAGACTGTAGAGAAGAATTTGATGTTTCTTCGATTTATTTWGAGTCGATATCAGAGAGATGAAGACGAGGAGTCAGAGTTTAGCAATATTGTTTCGATAAAAAAAAAGACCAGAGAGTTTTCGTTCTTAAAGAGTTCCCCTTTGATGTCACTTCCTGTTTCACTTTTGCTGAACCAAGGTCAAAAAATAATGCCAGTTATGTGACAAAATGGGTAAGAATTGTGTTTTATGCCAAGTTCCTTACAGATAAAGATGTTTTCTTTGACTTTTTGTATATGAAGAATATACTGTACATGCAGGCACTTTAAGTAAAAAAGTAAAWGTATTTTTATCTTCTGAATGTAATGACATAAAAGTAAAAATTATGATTTAAACAAATACTAGGTCAAATTACAGATACTCCCCAAAAAATTATGTAAAGAAGTAAATGTACTTTGTTACTATACACCTATTATCAGGAGCATCATTATGTTTGTCTATCAAACATATCCCAGGTTCAGGAAGTATTTATTGATTTATTGATGTTTTTGTTTTTTACAGAYCTGTAGCTACACAAAAATCATCAATCATTGTGTTGACATTTAAACAAAAGCAAAGTGAAATAACCTAAACCTAAAAGAACAAGAACAGGCTTGAAATGATGGTTTTCAACTAACTTTAAAATGTGTAAAATATTTTAAATGTTCCTTATGTGTTTTAAATATACAGTATTGTTGCAGTTTATTTCAGAGAGATGAACCAGAAAAAGATAGTTCTGTGTGAACTAAGGCAGGAAATAAAGAAATAAACTGTACCGTCTTTGAGAGGCAGCAGTGTAYCTAATGATGGCCAGTTTTCCAGTGAACACAGGCTACGGTGGGAGGTTTAAATTCCTTAAACCAGTTTGCTCCATGTTAAGCAACACTTGTGTTCATATGAACATCACCAAAGAGCAGGAGCTCCTCTCCAACGAGTCATGGTGCTCTCCATGGTGCTGAACTCGTGYTGACTGATGTTGAGCCCATCGTTTGATGCGTTTTGTCTCAGATCRACAGTAAAATGTTTTTTTCAGCAACAAAAACCTGTCCTGTTGGTTCCATAACACACGCTCACACCTCTTTGATCAAAGGGAGGACGTATGGATGGYCGAAGGGTTCACACAGCTCGTTGAAAATCAGTGACTCGGTTTGACAGAACAGATCTAAATTTGCTTTATTCTGATAAGGTGTCAAACCTACACTGACCACAACACATACATAACAATAAAATTAATCATTAAAACCCTGGTTTTACATTTTTCTTTGATGCTACAATGTGCTTCAAACACAAACTTTCTCCTCTCCCTCTGCTCATTATATTTAGAAGCATGAGCACAGTGCTACGGATTTATGTTCTCGTTACTCAGTTATAAAGAATAAAATAAGCCGAGAATAAAAATAACTGGATCTAATGGAATTAAAGTTCCAGCAGCCATGTTCTGTGGAAGCAAAAAAAAGGCTACCAACTTTAACCAAAAAAAATGCTCGTTTTCACTGTAATCACAACCTTTTCCCCTTTCAGACCCTAAATTTGTCACCCCTGTCTGCATCCACCC
>NW_013952500.1:1448658-1451430 GCF_001266775.1 Austrofundulus limnaeus | reverse complement strand
CCCCCCCATCATCATCCCACTCTTTTCTGTCTCCGTCAATCCACCGTTAAATACATGCTGCCTTGGGATTAAATAACGCTGTTTTTTATCCTGCTACTATCCGCCCGCGCTCCAACCACCCTTTGCTCCTTGGCTCTTTCCATTTGGAGGGAGCGCTATTATCTTTGGGCCCATCTGTCACCAGGATTTAAATAAATTCATGATGCTGAATGTCATTGTTATGACTTCAGTGCTTAATATGCCACGCTGCCCCCGTACATATTGTTCGATTCGGGGTGGCATATTTGATATTCCATAAGCTCCTAAGTCATCTGAATAATCTTTAATACCAATCTGCTGAATTCATAGATGGGATTTTGTATTCTCTTTTGGTGATTACATTTGGTTCAAAGGGTTTGTGAAACACACTCCATTCATGACAATAATAAATCTAATTTAAGATTGCAAATAATAATAACAATAATAAAGAAATGGGTAAAACAGCATTTCTGCGCTGACTTTGAGACTCATTTTAGTTTGAGCTTTGGCCCCAGGCCTCCACACATCCACACACAGACACACACATAGGCAGGGCAGGATGACGTCTGCCAATCCCCGGAAAAAAAAAATACTCTGACAGATGACCGAGTCTTTGCCTTTGCAACATCTGCAACTTAGAGTCTGTGCAGACATTAAGCCCCTCCAGCTTGAAGGAAGATGGCCTGACTGTGGGAAAAAACTATAAAGGGAAGAAAAAAACAGCAAGAACTGAATACATGTCTGAATATGTTATGGATATCAGTGAATATTTACTCATCTCGTCCTGTTTGGGGAAAGTTTCTAAGCTTCACTTGAACCTATGGGAGGAGCTCTGTGATGCTGCGCTTGGATTGTTAGAAAGTTCACACTCGACTGGAGCGGACAGTGGGAATATTTTGATGTGACCTCATTGATTTTTCAGTTATTTTGCCTTTACAGTTGACCTTTTTTTACGATGATGCTTCTGAGCCTTTTTAAGGAGTTTACTTGAAGATTTTTGGAATTCAGGCAGATGTGACCTTCAGGACGAAGAGACCCAGCGCTGAAATCCTTCAGATAAAGCTGCTTTTAATCCTCGTAGTGGACTGTTTTAGACCTGAGCTCACACATTAAGGTAAGAATAAACGTGGAAGAGACATTTTATTTATTTTACACATTGCTGTTTGTTCAACTTGCTATAAATTAAAGTCATGTATGAAAGATTAAAACCTTATAGATGTGAAAAAAGCAGGAAATGTCTTGTCACTAAGCTTCTCATGAGTGACACTTTAGTTGCAATTTTCCCTCATACTGCTGTTGCCATCTGTRCCAAACGTCGATAGTTTAATATTTTTTCTTCTCTGTTAAAACCTCTTTAAAAAGAATCCTGTCGACATGGAACATTCACCATCAATGACCTCATCGAGGATCGATGGAGATGACGTGGAGGAGCATCGACCCCTCCTGCCACCAAGACTGGTCGCTCCGTCTCAGGTCTACACGCCGCAGTGTGGGATCCACCACCCGGTCCAAACGTCCATCGATCACACCGTGTGGCTGGACAGAACCCAGGCCCTGGCTACCACGCCTTTATACAACGGCCACCTTTACGTCGCAGCGACGCCTCGGTCCGCCCGGAGGAGAGAGAAAGTTAAAAGCAAAGAGAAGAAATGTGAGAAAAGGTCAGGGGAGTGCAGACAAACTCCAGGCCCCAAGGAGCGAACTCACCAGTGCAAAGCCAAAAARGCAGGTTCCAACAGACTCCAGGAGAAGGTCACGTCTTTCACTGACGTGCCCATTTCTCCCTGCGGATCCCCCTTTAAGGGCCCTCCTAATAGACCCAACGTAGACGTCAGGGATGTTGATGGGCGYGGGTACCGCAAGTCTGGCAACATTTCGTTGGAAATGCACGATCGCCAGAGTCTGCCCGAGATCATCATCACCAGCAAGGACGACAGCGTCCRGCAACAAAACAAGGCCTCCCATTARGACCCGCATCCAGGCGAGGTCAAAGGCCCACTGCCGGGCCTCGAACGCCTCAGCAGAAGCCCCGGACACAGTCCTCAGCTCAGCCCCAAACACAAGGAGGATCCCCAGAAGGACCCGTACTGGAGGACACACAACATCGGGTGGCGGCTGGTCCGCAGGAGGGCCCTGTTCCTGAGGAGGCAGAGGCTGAACGACAGCGCCTTGGCTGTGGGGATATTCGGCGTCGTCATGATGGTGATGGAGACGGAGCTGTCCTGGAGCATCTACAGCAAGGTCAGAGTACCTGTGGCCAGGGACATGCACAAAGACTGAGCTCGTAACGACAGTCATCAGCTAAAACATGTCTTCCTTTATGTGTTTGTTTTTTCCACAGAGCTCCATCTACTCCCTCACACTAAAGTCAGTGATCAGCATATCCACATTCATCCTGCTCGGCCTCATCATGGCGTACCACTGCTGTGAAGTGCAGGTGACCCAGCTCTGCATCCTTTACAGAACCAGCCCAAATTTAGACTCTCCAAAAACTGCAGGGTTGTTTTTACTCTCTTTGTATTTTAAATTGGCAGCCTGTATTTTTGTGGAAGACCTTCCTTTAAAACAGGGATGGGCAACTGGTGACCCACAGGCCATATGTGGCCCACGGGTGACTTCCATCCCGCCCACTCCCCAATTTTTATTTTCTTTATTTTGACTAAAAAAAACTCTCAAAATAGCTCCTGATGACTAAGAGCTACTTTTGTAAGTTAAAATATGTGCATGTGTGTGTGTGAGTATATATATATATAT
>NW_013952500.1:1443330-1448033 GCF_001266775.1 Austrofundulus limnaeus | reverse complement strand
ATATAGATAAAGTAAAATTTAAAAGAATTGAATAAATGTTACCACACCAAAAAATCCTTTTTTTCAGTGCATCCTTGCTTTAAAAAGTGAGGTTTTGAATGGAAGAACATGATAGGTGAGATTTATTTGTGTTTTTGACAGAAATGTTCTCCTTCCTCTTCCCCACGGCAGCTCTACTCTCACGACATCGGCGCAGAGGACTGGCGAATCGCCATGACCACCGACCGTGTCGCTCTGATTGCCTTGGAGCTGGCCGTGGCCGCCATCCACCCATACCCGGTGGGGCTGCAGGCCTACTTCCAGAAGACCGCGGCTCGGACGACGCTCTCGGAGACGGAGCTGGAGATCATGCTGGCTCTGCCCATGTTCCTGCGGCTCTACCTGCTGGGCCGGGCCATGATGCTGCACAGCCGCCTCTTCACCGACACCGCCTCCCGCAGCATCGGAGCGCTGAATAAGGTGGGAGGTCAAACCCCCTCCACCCACCACACACACACACACACACACACGGGTTTCTTTAGGAGTCTGATCAACGCACATTTAGGGATGAAAAGAGGGGAAAAGATTCTGCTCTGTCGGTTCTGTCAGGGTGAAGCCTGCTAATTATTGGATCTTTTTATTTGGGATGATTTTAGCTGGCCTTCCTTTACAAACATTTCACCCACATTTGTTTATGTCTTGTGTCTAGGTGGGCCGAGAGGTCTGTAAAAGTGTGACCATTGAGGTGTGACTATCACAGTTTCGCTCTCGTGTCCCCTGCTGGTTAAAAATGTCCCTCACTGGCTGTCCTCTGCGTGCCTGCTTTCTTTTCCACCACTGAATATATGCACCTTGACTAATCCCTTCCCTTATTATTGCTATTTAGAAGTGACAAAATGACCTCTGCTCCACCCTCTTTTGCAATACCAAACCCGCTGTCCATGTATCAAGCCAGATTGCGAACACGTTTTCTTATCCCTTATCTCCTCTGTATTATATAAGGATAATCTGACAGGTGCTATCCTAAATAGTCTGGCTAAGTAGGCCTCTTCTGTCAAAATGATGTCGTAACACATCCCTTTTATTTGCTTTTTAGATCCACTTCAACACACGGTTTGTGGGGAAAACACTGATGACCACCTACCCCGGGACTGTGTTGATGATTTTCAGCGTTTCTCTGTGGATTGTGGCAGCGTGGGGCTTGCACGTGTGCGAAAGGTTTGTGCTTTATGCTTCTTCTTTTTTTTTTAACGTCATCAGGAGTTTTCCGACAGTTTCATACACAAGCTTCAAACAAATGATTGAAGCAAACTCAGAATCCTTCCAGTATTTTGCTTGTTTTGACACAATATTTCACTCCATCACTACATAGTTCCTGCACCAAACTATAATCTCTCTATTCAGATGTCACCAATAACACATATAGTGGAGTAAAACTGGCACAAAAAAAACATATTTCAAATTAACGTTTAGATCAGATAAAGATTTTTAGTCAATCTGAAGTGAAATGTTACACCTTGTGATGATTAAAGGCGTAAGGTAACTTTATTTCTTCAAAAATAATAGTCAAATAATACATTTACCATTATTAAAAAGGATAATTAGATATTTAAAAAGCTTATAATTTGACTAGAACCCTATAAACCTTTATTATTGCACGGTTCTGTTTGTTTTAAAAAATCATTTGATATTCATGTCACACTTAAGAAGTGAATAATAATACTTTAAATGAGATTTGAAACAGCTCCACAGTCTGCACAATACAGTTTTTAATTTTAGTTATTGTTCATGGATTAATAAAACACTGAACATTAGTGGGGTTTAGAAATTAAGGCTTGAGGCTGTAAGAAAGTTTAACTTAAAAGTTCTAGGATTAAAAAAAAGTTTTTTAGCATAAGAACCTTTTTCCATTTATGAAATGTAGTGGTGTCATATCTTTTATTTTTCATTCAGGCCTTAATTATTTTAGCCTTATTAATAAAATTTTAAATTTTAATTAAACCCATGAATTGCAGTAAAATGTCCTGATGAATGATTGTGAACTAAATCCATGAAACAACCCAAGTTTTTCTGCAAAATAATTTGTTAAAGTTTAATGTTTTTTAATAACCAAACAAAAGTCCTTTAATTATTCCAGTAGAGATATTTCTTATTTCTGAAATATTTCTGTTATCTGAAACAGCGAGTTTATCAAAATGTCAGAGTTCAATACAGAAATCAATGCAGAAAAATCCCATCCAGTTACTGGAGACATTTTTTTTATTGTTATATCATCACAAAAACACACAGAGAGCAAAGGTGAACTCACCAAATTATGTATTAAATAAATACACAAGGTCAGTTTTTTTTTTTGTTGTGTGTCTAAATGTTTTCTCTTCAAACTGCAAGGCTTGTTTTTGTGGTTTTAAAAAAAATGGTAAAATGGCCTGATGTATAGTATCAAGCCCCGTCGGACTCCAAAGCTCTTTACACTTATGGTAAATCATTCACCCATTCATACACACATATTCACACACATACACACATTCATACACATTCATACACCCATTCACACACATACACATTCGTACACTGATGGTGATAAGTTAGCCACAGCTGCCCTACGGAAGACTGACAGACTTTTGGTGAAAATAATAAAACGTTTGGGACATTTTCAAATGCTGTGTTAAAAACCTTTGTTTTATGTTTTTACAGGATTAAAACTCCATGTTTCCTGTCAAAAACATCATTTTTTAGCAGGGGTGTCAAACTCATTTTCAGCAAGAGCAACATGAGTGTTAACTCGCTACCCCATTACGTAACACCACCACTCGCTCCCTGTTTAAGATTGGCCTTACATCTTTTCAGATTAGCTTTTCACTGTTAACTCCTATTGTTTGGTCATTGTACTTTAATATATGACTGTTTTGTWCTCTTCACTTCTATGTTTCTTCCGCACAACCCTATTGTTAAATATATCTACATTTGTATATTACTATTGTACAGTGTCCTTATAAATAAAATGCATTATTATTATTATTGTTATTCCATCCATCCATTTTCTGTACACGCTTCTTCCTTTCTCAGGGTTGCGTGGGTCACTGGTGCCCATATCCAGCAGTCACAGTGCGAGGGGCGGGGTACACCCTGGACAGGTCGCAAGTCCATCACAGGGACACACATAGAGACAAACGAGACAAACAACCATTCACTCTCTCACTCACACCTAGGGACAATTTAGAGTTATCAATTAACCTGACAGTCATGTTTTTGGTCTGTGGGAGGAAGCCGGAGTACTCGGAGAGAACCCACGCATGCACGGAGAGAACATGCAAACTCTACCCAGAAAGGTCCCCTGACTGGGATTTGAACCGGTAACCTTCTTGCTGAGTGGAATCAGCTCTACCAACTGAGCCACCGTGCCGCCCATTATTATTATTGTTATTATTATTGTTATTATTATTGTTATTATTATTATGGTGGTGGTCCTCAAAGGGACAGTTTCGTGTTTAACTTCAACTAAGAACATGAATCGTCACGTTTCTCATTGCTACAGCTGAGCACTGCTAACAAACAATAACTGAGCTCTACGTGGTGTTTCCTGCATAGAAACAGTGTTTTACCCCCATCCACTTTTAAACACTGAAAAMTACTACATGCACAACTGACTAAATGTGAAARAAATAATACAGAAATACTATTAAAAATAAAAGTGAGAGASTTTTACTCACTGGTGAGWAGCTGCCATCTTGAATTCTGAACTCTCCCARTTTCAGACAGGGAATTCCCACTGGAGGGGCGTTCCAGTTTAAAGTTACGACTTGTAAGTGAGAAATTCCCACGTCCCAGTACAACTGGGCAACAGTAGCAAAAATGCTGTGAAATGGAGATTGTACACAGCAAATTGTGTTACTTTTGAACCCTGTGCACCGCCACCTAGTGGTGGGATGCTGTCATTAAACATGCATTATGGGAGATGTCTTTTTGGTCAATGTTGACTCTAAAGCAGCATATGCTTATTTTAAGACATTTATACATCTTTGAAAATCTCATGGGCCGCATAAAATGTTGTGCTGGGCCACATTTTGCTCGCGGGCCTCAAGTTTGACACATGATTTATGGAGTACCTTCTGTAAACAACGTTTGAAAGCTAAAACCACAGATGAAAAGAAAAACAACATGGATGTTCTGTGTAAATTTGTCCTGACAGTAATAATGTCAACTGATTGGTTGTGTTTTTGTTCCTGCAGGCATCACAACTACAGAGACCTGAGCAGCAACTACATGGAGGCCCTGTGGATGGTCTCTGTCACCTTCCTGTCCATCGGCTATGGAGACGTGGTCCCTCACACCTACTGCGGTCGCAGCATCTGCCTCCTGACGGGGATAATGGTGAGGGTCCGCTCGGCGACACGACAGACGAAGGGTCTAATTCTTTAACGTCTTCTCTGACCCCAACAGGGAGCCGGCTGCACGGTCCTGGTTGTGGCCGTGGTTGCCAGGAAGCTGGAGCTAACCAGAGCTGAGAAGCACGTCCATAACTTCATGATGGACTCCCACATCTCCAAGAGGGTAAGTATTATTATACCCAACTAAAAACTGTACTTACTATACTGATTTTCACTTAATTGTGGCCTGAAATGATTATTTTTGTTAAATTTCACATCATTTTTGTTGAAAATTGTTTATTTTTGTGAGGTTTAATTCAAAATCTGCTGGACAGGATTTCAGATTTATATATATAT
>NW_013952500.1:1440292-1442060 GCF_001266775.1 Austrofundulus limnaeus | reverse complement strand
GTTTTGGCCGACAAAAACTCACCGTTATTCTTAGCAAAGACCCTGATGACCGGCATCTTCTCGAAGTGGACATTGGGTCTGGACTCGACAAGTTTGCATTGACGGCGGTTCCAGCCAGCTCCCTGCAGGTAGAGACCGTAGATGTACACGCCCCCCTCAGCAGGTGGGTTGGTGATGTTGTCCTTCGTCCATTTGGTCACCTCGTTGCACAGAACCATGCAGTCCAGGGCCCAGCCCTTGTTGGCTCGTTTGATCTCCTCCTGTCAGTACAGAGACAAAGGTTCAGAAGCTTCGACAGCAATGATGCGAGCTAAACGAACATGAAGCTTTCAACAAACTCCGCTTCAATAAAGATGCAGCATTTTTTGAAAGAATGTTTATAATTCTTGAATAAAAGCCAGAGTTTTAAGCGAAGATTATCTGACGAGAATAAGGGCGTTTTGGACAATTTGGTTATCAACATATTGATTTGTTGGCCCTTAAAGGCACAGTGTGTAGGATCTGTTGTTTTCAGCAACATCTAGTGGTTGAGTGGTTGAATCATCCTCCCTGGTCCCCACACAAAGGAGTTGCTACGGTGTCTCTCAGGTGTCAAAAACCTTTGATAATTCCAACCGCGATGTCTACCATCAGCTTCAGGGCTAGTGATGTTTCAAGTMGTAAGATTATGAGCTTTAATAAGTAAAATTATACCAGCTATGTTTACATGCACAAAATATTTTAATCGGATTGAAATGTATTCAGATTAAATAATCCGAATGTACTGTTTACATGGACACAATCCGATCATGAAAAGTGTTTACATGCACCGGACTTTTATTCAGAATAAAAGTCTGGACATGCGCAGTGTTGTAAACTTTCAGCTCTACTTCCATGTTACAAACGTAAACAAAGCTCCTCTGTGCGCTCAGGGCGGACCCGTGTCAGCTTTTAATAACGATAGAGACGCCGTTACTTCTCGGTTGAGCTGCAGCCTGCAGATGAAGCAATTTGTGTTTTTATTTTTATTTTTTGCGAAGCAACGTCTGCTGTTTGCCTCCTTTTTCATTTGTTGAGAGTGAGGAGGAAAAGTTCTGCACGGTGCAGCGCAGCTGGAGCGATGCTGTCCCACCGGGTGAATGAAAGTCAGCAGACATGCACACAGGTCAGTTTTCTACAATCAGAATAAGATGATCCGATTAAGTGTTTACATGAACCTCATTCCGAATATCAATCGGCATAACCCACCCTTTTCATTCGGATTAAAAATTCATTCYGATCGAGCTCAATCGGATCAGAATAATAGGAACGGGCTGTTTACATGACGCATTTTTATTCCGAACGGCCGTTTAATCCAATTATTTTGTCCATGGAAACGTAGCTAATGACAGACAACAAATATTACATTTATAGAATTACAACTAAAACCGTTTTTGACGCCGCCACCGCAGTTTGTCCTTCATGAGCCTTCGTAGACAAGATGGCGGCTGCCTGTATGGCAACCCACTACCATGGAGACATAAACAGCTTTTTATAAGGTAAAAATAATAAAAACAAACTCTTTGTCTGCAATGATTAGACTTGTTTTTTATTATTGTCAATGGTGATTATTTCAATTTTGGCTAAAATAATTGACAAAATCCCACACACTGTTCCTTTAAATCCAAATGTTTTATTGGGGTCTTTATATGTGTTTGTCTTACTTTAGGGGAATTGTTTTAAAAATATATAAACATAAAATTACTCAAATTGAATAAGTGTACATTTTTGAAAGGGACTGTTCAACCAA
>NW_013952500.1:1379780-1439529 GCF_001266775.1 Austrofundulus limnaeus | reverse complement strand
GAATTAGTGAAACAATTTTTATTAGTGCAGGAAATAGATTTTTGTTGTTGTTTTTGTTGTTGTTGTTTTTGTTGGAAGTGAGATAAATTATCAAATATAAGCATACAAAATCTGCCTCTGTAAAGTGAAATTTTACAGCAAGCAAAAAAAGTATTAATCTGAGTTAAGAGGGTTCAAATTAGATTAGATTTTTTTTTAAATATGTTTCTTTTTTACATGTGCTTCCAAAACATTACATTTTTTAAAGTGTCTTAATGGAAGTACATGAAGTTTTTTTGTTTTTTTAAACATCACAGAATTACTTTCTACTAAAGCAGTGGGAACTGGGGGTACTAAGAGTGCTACAGTACCCCCTATAATAATGATAATAATAATAACCTAACAAATGCCATACCTAGCATACTTAGCACACTTAGCACAAAAATTAAGAAAATTAGTGTTTGCTAGATTATTCTGCTTCCTGGAAATAAATCTTACCCATCGGAATGTCTGTTAATTTTCTCTTTTAAATGGTGCCACATTTGTAAGGAACATGCATTTGTGGGATGAGCAGTAGAATTGAGTATGTGGGTTGCGTAAATGAAAAAATTTATCTCTGCCATCTGTTGTTGCTATTGTCCCTTGTTTTGAGCTTCTGGTAGCCCCAAGTACCAGTTGTTTTTTTTGTTTTTTTTTTTGCCAAAACAAAAAGCATTGTTACAACAAAAATGTTATCTACCAAACACAAATTTCCTTACTTTTGAGCTAAATTTGTACTTCTTTGGTTCAGCGTTTCTCACAGCTGTGCTCTAATGAAGTTTCTATATTTGCCGACATGTTTTCTGTCTTCAGACTGCGGCGAGTGAAGATGGAGAAGAGAATACTTGCGGATCAGGGCAACACACTTGTAGACCTCTGCAAGGTGAGGACAAGTGAAGGCATCATCTCGCATGTCTTAAAAAGAATAAAAAAATAAAACTCATCGTTCCCCACCCAGATGCAGAGCCTGATGTACGACATACTGGCGGAGGTGCAGGGCTGCAGGGGGGAGCTGGACTCGCACATCCACAGCCTGGAGAAGCACGTGGAGGAGCTAAGGGAGGGCTTCAGGAGCCTGATGCCYCTCCTCTCCAGCACCCTGTCCACGCAGAACTCCTCCATCCGACACCTCCTCAGGGAGAGGGAGGTGAAGACYGAGGGGGCGAGTGTGAGCGGAGCAGACATGTAGAGCATCTGGGAGATGAGCTGAAGCTTCTTGAGGAGCTCAGGAAGTGTTCTCCTGACGGGGGCAGATCTGAGCAGAACATGAACGTTTTATTGATGTAAACCTGTTTTCTGTAGCATTAATGAAACTGTAGAAATTAGCTCCACTTCTTCTGAAGCCTTCTCCAGCAGGGAACAGAACAAATTGTGATTACAGTATTATTCATAGGATTAAATATTAGTTTGATCCTAATTTAAAAATTGAAAGGTTGAAACCTTAAGCTTTAATATTTATTTTTAAATGTTTTTGCTTGTGAGAAGTAAACATACTTTTTCTGATTGTCTAATAAAAGTTGCATGAATTTCAAGTTTGTCAGCTGTAAAATTTGACTTTGGTACTTGGTATGTGTTGGTAAGATGCTTTAATAAAACCAATTCGAATCCAACAGGAAACAGTCTGTTTAACCAAAATGTTTTATTTAGAGAGACAGGGTTGGAGGGTGGAATTACAGCAACGATCCAACTGTCAACACGATCAGTAAAAATTCATCTGCTGTCCCGTCACGTCTTCAGGTCGTCGTTTCAAATCCGACCGCAGGCTCTGCCGCCGTCTCGGAGGCTTTAGAAGCTGATATCAACCGGTCCATCCCCTCCTCTCCCGTTCAGTTCCAAGGACAACAACTAGTGCTGCTTCCTCCTGAATGAGCACCCTGCCAGAGAAAACAATGAGCGTCAGTCTGATGCTGACGATACAGAAAACCCTGCAGAGCAAGCAGAGCTGAAACCACAGCGGCGACTGCTTTCACCTCCACGTTTCTTTACATAGACTCTGAAACGGTTTGACTAGTCTACGACGAATGAGCAGCATAAAATCTCCGCTGAAGACTAATAATAATTGGGTGTTTGTTCTCAGCTTTCGAAAGAGGTGAGCCACTGGTCTAGCTCAACTCTTCTGCTAACTGAGGGTTYATCTGGCACTGGAATGAGAATGGAAGACCACGGCAGAGGAAATCCAGTCACTTAGCAGTGCGTCCAGCTTCATCAAATAATCATGAAGCAAAAAGAATCTGCTTCAGCAGCAACCACCCCCCAACGTTACATTTTAGCTACAAACAAAATGTTATGAAACACCTAAATAGATGAATTTTATATCATTTAGTTATAACTGATGTTTAGAACATGGTCAAGTCAGGGTTATGTTTTAGTTAGAATTATAATCCAACAAAAACTAAAACGATTGCTGATAATATCAGCATCATTGTGGCTTTTCCCAGAGAAAACCCAGACAAAAACATGCCAAGTCCATACAGAACATCCCTTGGTCCCAAATAGGGATCAAACCCAGGACCTTTTTGCTTCGAGGCACKAGTGCTAACCACTAATCTGTCGAGCTGACACAACCCGAGATTGTTCGCACGAGTGGATTTTAAGTTGCACGGATGGAGCTGAGAGTTGTGTTCCAACAGATACTGACCCTCCGTGAGACGTGCTTTGCCTCCAGTGGGCTGACACAGGACTGTTGAACAGCCGACACACAGCACGACCGTCTGAGCGTGGCTGAACACAGTTGTGATCTTGTAGCATCCTGCAGCGGGGGAATAAAACTGGTTAAATATTTTTACAACAATCAAAGACTTAAGCATAACAACAGCAGATGGGTTTCTCTACAAACCTGGACATTTTACATCCATAAAGTAAGAGTTGGGGCTCTGAACGAGACGCTTCTTCTTATGCCTCCTCTTCTCCTCCTCAGGGGATGGGTGCAACAAGTCTTTTGCGAGCTGCATTGGGAAAAATTAAGAAATTATTGTAAGCGGACGTGATCAGAGCAAAATAAAACCTAACACTGGCGTTAAATTAAAAACTAAGCATTCTTTAGCAGTGGTGTTAAGTCGTCATAAAGTTTAAATGCGATATAAAAATGCGCACTTAATTCTTCAGGATTGCTGCGATGGCCCGCTCAGCTCGGCCTACATTTATTATYTCTGATAACTCACACCGCGCATTTAGTCACTCTTCTGTAAAATAATATTAACGTTTATAAGTGCGTGGACTTAATAATCCTCGTCGTAGACATCTTGTGATGATTAAAGCTCGGTTTTCTTAGTTTTTAGCTCCTCTGCTAAACTAGCTTCATATTTGCGGTGTGCGCGCGGCCATCTTGTGTCACAACGCGCTCCAGGTTGCGCCTAAAGAATGATTAAAAACGCGTTTTAAATTCAACGAAACCGTGTAAAAGTCCCACCACTCGATTCTATCATTTCTCCTGAAAAAACCGAACCCATTACGAACGCCCCAACGCTCGGTGAAATTGTTAAAATGTGCTTTTGTCGCATGTGGAGACTCACTGGCATGTTGGCGAGGAAATAGCCGCTGCCGAAAAGGAGGCATCACCGGAAGCGGAGGCTTCATATTGGTGGTGGGTCGGAGCATAAACCGGACGTGACGACACGCMCACAACATCGCAGCCATATTGGTGAGGTACAAACTCCAGTCGGTTTATGTGGGGTTAAATATAGTCTTTATGGGTCATTTATGTATATTAGGAAAAAAAGACTTTGGATTTATTGTTTACATCACAAATACATAAAGTTAAAAATAACTAATTACTTTTTTACATATTTTATTCATGTTTTCTCTTTTATACTTATTAGTTGTTGCATCTAATCTATTTTATAATAAACTTACAACCCAAATTTGACTATTGAGGATGTTTTTTTTATTTCTTTTGGACATTTTCTATATTTGCTATGATTAATATTTGTTTACTTGTGCAATTAATGTAATCAAATATGTTATAACTATATTCACAGTCATACAGTAAAATTAGAAACAAAAAACAGCACTCACTGTTGCAGAATCATTAAAAAAAACATAAACAAAATGTTTCTATCTACATGTACTAAAAGCTGGAATGCTTCTGTTAATTAAACCCATGCTTATTACGGGTCATTGCCGTAAAACAAAATAAAATTTCAAAAGTGTGTTGTTGCAGGCAAATAAATGAATACTGTCTTCTTTAAATGCTTCACCTTTTCTTATTTCTCTGCAGTGTTCTGTAAAGCTGAGCTGAAGTCCTGACAAGCGTAACTGACACAAAACCTGTGCACATCAGGGCTGAAACTAATAGCTTTCAAACTTCTTGATTTCCTGTTTCATAAAACAAACAAAACTATAATTAAACAAGAGGAAGTAGTTTATTTGTTCAGCATCACGCCCTCGGTTTCTCCTATTCCATCACGTCCGAGCCAGTTTTGAAGAGAGCGTTTGTGAGAGACATTATGTCCTTTATCTTCATGTAATCTTCACACTCTGCTGGGAAGAGGTTTCTCTGTTAAAATAAATAAAAATAATAATTTAAAAATATATCAGAAATGTAAAACATGCATATAGACGTGGTAATACCACACAGATTGTTTGGTGAAAGGCTGTATTCTGAATAAAGTTACTGAGCATTTCTGAATGTTATTCCTGTTTTTGTTGTTCTTTTATTCAAACACAATGCCAGCCCCTTCACTGATTAGAAAGTCACCTGCAGGCAGAGACGAAGTAAACGCCGTTCCTCCGCCTCCTGCGTCTCCAAAGCAGCCAGAAACAGAGGAAGTGACTTCTCTGTGATTCTGTTTCCTGGACAGACAAACACAACTTTAATGCTGTCAAAGCTTAAGTTTTTTTACTCAAAACCCAAAAAATACACCCCAGATTTTAAACTAATGCCATTTTCTACATTTAAATCAGTATAAAAGAAAAGTAAAAAGTCACACAAAGTCAAATTTTAAGTAGAATAAATACTAAAAGGAAATATTCTTGTCACAGAATAATTTTCAGATAATTAAAGGGCACATTTCATTTCTGTAGTCAAATACTGTAAAGGCTTTTGAATCAGGACAGCTGCTGACCTGCTAGGTTCAGGGAGGCCAGCGTTGTGTTTCCAGGCAGAAACAGCTGCCCATTCTTGTGATGCACCGACTGGTCCAGCAGGGGGTTTCCTGCCTCCACTGACTCTGACTGCATGTTCAGAACGAGACCACATCCATCATTAATGCTGTCACTCCTTACAATGTTGCATCTCAGGGAACTACTTGATTTGTCCTGCAAAACAAAAATAATGAAAAACTGAACTATTTGCTGCACGGCTGATTCAGAGGCTTGACGAGCGCTTCAAGTACCTCTTGTGTAACTGATTGATGATCTTTACCCCCTAATTTTCCACCTTTTTGAGCTGGTTTTACATCATGGGCTGGTAGAGCAGAAAAAAAAGACGGCGATGATAAAAACAAAAAACACACAAGAGTACAATATATAGAAAATATAGCTAAAAACGACCTTTCTTGTGGATTTTTTCTTTCATTTCTGGTGTTTTTACATCTTTTCCGGAAGCTTCCTGCAACTTCACAGATGCAACAAAACTCCCCTTAAAAAGACAGATTTTGTGGTAAGATTGAAAACAAATAACATCTTATCTGTTGTAAATAGCTTTCTGAACAACCTCAGTTTATCGACCAGATTGATGAGCTAAAAGCGTGTCTGAGCAGAGAAAAGACAAAAGCGGATCGCTGCCACAAACTTTAGTTTTGCATTAAACGGTTTTTCTGATAGATATTTTTAAACTTTATCATTTTTTATATTTGATCCTATTGCATTAATCAACTGTATTAAATGTCTTTCTTGCTGCCATAATTTTCATCTCTGCAGCTTGCAATGACTGATAAGAAGCAACCCTGTGATTGGTCAAGATGTTTCTCTCTGTGCTCTGCTTGTAATAAATTGTACAGTTTTTCCCAGCGGAGGTCAGAACTTTCTGCTGACACCCGTCTTTAAGCGTCCTCAGAAACTTCTCACTCTTTGCAAAGAGAAAACTGTTTGAAAACTGAATGCTTACGTTTGTGTCTGGTTTATTTCTTTTTAAGGGGTAATTTAATGTCCACTCTGACATTTTCTTGCAGAAATGTTTCGATATTCTTGCTGGAATGTTTAGTATTGGCGTGAACTGTTGAGACGTTTTTTGAGACTGAAAGCGTTTCAGCGCAATTTTGTCCAAAATGATGACATTCGGAGAGCTATCTACAACATGTATGATATTATTTATTCATAAAATCTCCACAGAACCCAACTTCAAAAGATCTGAACGATCCCTTTGAGGCTCTCGTGGAGCATATGAATAAATTATTTTAGCTTCATTTCATCCGTCTTACAATGTTTACCTTTTTTTTGGATGTGCCTTTGTTGTCTCCTTTGCTCACAGACATGCTGTGTGTGGAGCCAAACTGGCTAGTTGATAACTGCTCTAAATCAGCCCTAAAAGAAGACTGCAAAAAAAAAAAAAAAAAAACAGACCCAAATTACCTCTGAACATGTTGCATAAAAGCTAACACGGTGGCACTTTACTTACAACACTTATTCTTTGCAGGAGCAGCTTCCTTCTTTCCACAACTTCCTCATGAGTTAAAGGAAACTTGCCAAGTATCTGAAAGTGGAAACAGTGACCGGTGAATCTTGGAATGTGTAAACCGTAAAAAGCAGAGCAGAATTTAGAGCATTCTGAACCGTATTTTTTCAGTTCAAGTCTTCGATGTGAACAGATACCTCGGCCAGAGGAGCAGCTCCCGAGTCTCCAATCTGATTGTTGGCCAGGGAGAGAAACAGCAGAGTTCGATTCAGCCGCAGGCCCTGACAAGTCAAGCAGCAGGAGGACAACACCTCAGCAGGTGCGACGGGGAAAACGCAGGCAGAATAAATAATTAGCTCCTGGTTTTACCCGGGCAATATGCGCAGCGCCCGCATCACCGATGGAGTTGAACGCCAGGTTGAGTGACAAGAGGTTCTTGTTAGCTGTTGTGGAGGTGGAGAGAGCCGAACCAATCAAACGAGCACCTTCGACTCCGATACGATTGTTTCGCAGGGATAGGTGGGTGAGACTAGGACAAAAAAAAGAACATGACATGAATTGGGCATGTCTGCGCCCCCAGTATGCAAAGAAAAGTGTTTATTAATGCATGATGTGAATGCGTGACTCACACGCTGCCTTCAGAGAGAAGCAGGTGGAAGCTCTGCTCTGGAAGAGCGTTCCCCTCCAGCGTCACAGATCTAGTGGATTAATAATTTGTATTTTAGAAGAATTTTTTCCCGCAATTCTGCAAATATGTCTTGCTTGAACTCAGATTTTGCTCCTCGCTCTCCAAACCACGTGCGTCAGGCTAAACTTGATGCAGAACGACTCTGAGTTTGAGCGACACCGAATCGACTCACCTGAGGCCGGAGCACAGAGAGGCTGTGTTTGTGAGGGAGATTAGCATCTGATCCGTCAGTCCCGCCTGCCAAAACCTGCCACGCAGTGGACAGGATTACACCAGCAAACAAGAACCAAACTGCAGCCTGTAACCTGGTTTGCTGTAACAAGAGTGCAGCCATCTCCACCTGCTCATTACTTACTGAAGGCTCAGCAGCTGGCCCATGGAGGGAAGCATCTTCTGTATGGCTCTGAAAATCTGCTCGTTCACCTTCCATCCTGTAAATCCACGACAGGATTCATTAGTGTTTCAAAGTCACGAGATTACAAAGAGCGGCATGTTTATGTCAATAAAATATTATGAAAAAAAAAAAGGAATACGCATCTCGTAAGATCACACAATATTACATGAGATCGCCATAACATGAACAACGTTTGATAAAAAGAACTACAGTATAAATCAATGTAAAATGATTGGAGACAGCGGGTAGTATACACTTTGATTTCAAACTTTATTTATTCCATAAAAAACAAAATTCTATGCGTTTTGACTCCCACCACCCYCTGGAACACAAGTTAGGAGTGATCTGGACTCTGTACCACAGAGCAGACAGTGTCCCTACAAACCCAGGAGRCAGGBAGAAAGAGAAATRACACACACGACAGGCCCTGGAGCAGTGTGGTTATCCTGACTGGGCTTTCCTGAAAGCAGACAGGAAACACAGACAGGATTCCATGCAACCTTCAGGTGAAAATGAAGACCCCAAACCCAGACCCAAACCAGTGGTTATTCCGTATGTTGCGGGTGTTTCGGAGAAACTGAGATGTTAGTTTTCTAAACATGATGTCCCAGTGGCTTTCAAACCCCAAAACACATTACGGCAAAGGCTGGTTCACCCCAAAGATCCGGTGCCCCGGCACAAACAGAGCAATGTTGTATATGCTGTTAAGTGCCAGGAGGACTGCGACCAGTTATACATCGGGGAAACAAAGCAGCCACTGTTCAAAAGAATGTCCCAACACAGACGAGCTACATCTAATGGCCAGAACTCTGCAGTTTTCACTCATTTACAGGCCAGCGGTCACTCTTTCAGAGATGAGGATGTTCTCATTCTTGATAGAGAGGAACGTTGGTTTGAGAGAGGAGTAAAATAAGCCATTTTTGTGAAGAAAGACCGTCCATCATTAAACAGAGGTGGAGGCCTCCGTTTTCAGTTGTCTCTCTCCTACAGCGCGGCTATTGGCAGTATCACTCCACCCCCTGTTAACAATAGGTGTTAATTAGGTGTCAACGATAGCCATGTGATGTGGGTATCAGTCACATGGAGGCAGTGCTTAAAAGCCTGAATTTTGCCTGAAACTCTCAGACTGAAGAAGTCTCTTGGAGGAGAGACGAAACGTTTCATTAGAGAAGAACCCGTCCAGAAGACCTACACAATTTTTTTCTTTTTTAAAATTCTATGCACAATAAAAAAAAAAATAATAATAAAGATAAAATTAAATGAAAGGCAGCAAGTATAAAAGTATAAATTATAATTATAATAATCTTCAATAACTTTAATAATAATCACAGTGTTTTGACCTTACCAGAAATCGTCATCTTTTTGGTACTGAGTGGGTCTTCGTTTTCCAGCTCAACATTTATGCACGGCGTGGACCAGTGAGGTGAAGCATTTATCTGTGACTTGTTGTTGCCTGCAGATAAAATGATACTAATTAGGACTAAACAGGAGGTAAGATATTGAAAGGGAAAATTAGGTCACAGCAAGTTTCTCTAAGGCCTTGAGATTTTAAATTTTCAAAACTTAAAATATATTTGAACGTAATTGCTAAATAAGTCAATGTGGCCAAATTTAAATTTTTATGTACGGGTTACTTTAAAAAATGTGCAGCAGATATTGACTGACACACACTTCTCTGTCTAGGACAGGACTAGCTCCTGCTTACCTGGGTCCTCTTCAGTTGCAGTAGTGCAAACATCTGGCTGTTTGCTGCAGATTAATGGGATATTCTTTATGTTCAGAAGGGCGCCAAGCACAGGGAAGTCGACCTTCACATTTCCCGTGCACTGATATTCATCTGTAGAATGAAGTGGATGAGGCTCCGACCAAACAAACCACAAATGACACCACATATGAACAATTTGAGGACATTTACCAAAAGTCTGTGCAGGGATTGCTTCATTTGTTGTCAGCCCTGCGGAACAACAAAAGAGTTGCAAAATAAATCAAGAGTTAATAACTTCAGTATATTAGCTAAAATCTACAGTTTTAAATTAACCTTACTCGTTTGCACTTTAATAATGTCTACACCTTTAGTAACAGAAATCAACTTTTTTTGTTGTATGTTAAATCATAGTTTTAACATTTATATCTTTAGTTAAATGGAAATTATTGTTATTTACACTTCCTGATCTTGTAATTTGCACTAGTGCTGGAATAAAGATAGAAATTTCTTTCTTTCTTTCTATTTTATTTTGACAGCTAACAGGAAGTTAGCAACCCCGCTAGTTATTCGCAACTTTTACTCACAACTAATGAGTAATCATCTAACCAAGAATTTTCGAAGGTTGATCTTCTTGCTTTGTCTTCTCTTTAGTTTGTTTCTTTTTAATCATTGTCGTGTCTTTACATTCAATCTAAATCCATTCGCTAAACTATCAGAGCACAGAAGTTAGCCAAATCGCTACATCCGGCGTCTGTTTCCATGGTAACACTGAATCTCGTTTAGGATTTTATCGCGATATTTTGCAAACTTCGCAGTTCTTCGAGTTTATACATCAAAATGTGACATTTTACACATCTCTTTTTTGAAAACATGTTTATTTCTTGATTTTGTTTATTGAATGATGTGTGGAGTTTTTAAGAGAAGACCAACAATTATATTCACAATAATGTAGTGCTTTTTATTAAAAAACAAAGAAAAAAAAAACAAAAACAAATATAAAACAAAAAGTAAAAACCAACAGCATTTTTTTTTTTCAGGACTTAAGAATCATAATTACAAACTTTTAAACGAGAGTGGAAGAAGGGTTGTTTTTTGTTTTGTTTTTGTTTTTTGGACAAACTGTACACATCACAAAATGTCCGCCAGTCTGCCATTTACAATGCTTGCATCTTATTTTGTGATTGTCTAAAAAATAACTAAACGGATCACACAAAACACACAAATACAAGTACAAGCATCATACAATGACCGCTATCACAAAACGGAACCGTTTCCTATTCGAAAGTAAAACAAAGCGATAATAATGCATGATATTGTGCTGACAGCTTTACCTTTCTTCCTGTCAGTTTTTAAAAATATCGCAACATTTTCATGTTGGTTTGTTTTTTTAGTGTTCAACACTTTGCAGCAAAAGAAAACAAGGACATTTCTCCTTATAAGTAATATTATTAACAAAATTCTGTGACAAAAGGTGTCGTTGCTGAGTCACCGTCACGTCCCAAAGCCTTCGGTGTCCGTCTGACATTCTTGCACATGCAGTTTACAGCTGGAATTAATTTATAGGCGACAAAAACTCAGCTTAAATTTTATGTCATCAGGACATTAATGGTGAGATTTTCTAAACATTACAAAAATTATTTTCCTCAGAGCTTAAGTGTCTTCATTATAGTAAAACAAACAGAAGAAATTATAATATTATAATAATAATAATACATTTAGGGCTGAGTTCTGTACAGTACAATAATAAACAAAGTCCATTTTCAAGATATTGCTTTTGGAGACACTCTTCAATGTAAAGTGTGTATATTTACATAACTTGGCACTGTACAGCTTCCCATTTTTTCCCCATCTTGTGTCTCATTCTCATCGTTTCTGTAAGGTTGTTTTTTTTTTCCACCCCAGGACATTGCAGCCTGTCCCGTTTCAGCAGAAGCATTTAGGGGGACTAAAGAAAATCTTGTCAAATATCACAATTTTTTAAAACATTCTCCATGGCAACATAATCTGAAGACAAGAAAAGGAGATCTTAAGTCATTACTCCCTCGAAATATACAGTATATACTGCCCCGCCCATCTCACAGAATATAAGAAAATATGACCATCACGATACATTTCATGTTAAGTATTGTTTTCCATAGTTTTCTTAAAACTGCTAATTGCCATTGAGCCCTTAATTTTTTTTTGTTATTATTATTTTTTTTTTACAAAAGGTATATTTTCACAAAATCTGGCAGACACACACACACACACACTCACTCACACGCAAGGCAGTGGGAGACCACGGCTGTGTAAGGCGTTACTAAAGCCGGCAACCCCCTCCTCGCCTGATTTAGATACGCTGGTGAATCACGTTACTTGGAAAAAGAGGTGCGAAGCTGACTGCCTCACGACTGAGTAAAAAATATTCAACAGGACACTTTGACATAAGCGCAAACTGAACCCCTCCCTCCCCAGGACCAAACACACCACAGGTCTCTTTTGTTCCTAAACGAGTTACTACATGAAAGAATATTAATAATCTTTTGAACCTTTTTGTTGTTGTTTTTTTAAACCAGACTGCAGCCAATACTGTGAGAGTGTTAGTGTGTTTCGTTACAGATACATTACACAGAGCTTCACAATATCTATGGTACCAAAAGTGCAGTTCACCACCGTTGTTCTCTCGTTCTAAAGCGCATCAGAGCCCACCGCTCAGCTTTCTCCTATGACATTCGCCGCCCCAACATCCTGGCGCAAAGCTTCTCCCGTTTGTTGTGTTTCTGTCATTGCAGCTAGATCCCTTTAAGGAGAACAGTTGGTCAGCATAAACTATAAGCCATCCCTATTCAGTACCATTTGTTCATTACTGATGCTTGCTAGTGGAAAACGTCTACCCATGTTTGCAGTGTTCAATGCATTTAAGTGCATGGGTTATTTGTCCTATGTTCATTTCTTTAATGGTTTTGCATTATTCTATTTAGATAAAAGAAGACTGGTTCAGCTTTCTCCTCCAGAACTCCTGACAAGCTGAAACTGCCTCGAGGTCGGCGCTTTCGAACCCCTCCTCCACCCTCTCAAAAATAGAGATGACAGTCTTAGAAGAGGTAAGCTGGAACAGGCGGGCCCCCCCAGGGATGCATTGTGGTCCGTAATGGTGGGACAACCGGCCGTGCTCATTGTCCTCCTCGCCGCGTCTCCATTTTCTGCTCTGTGAAAGGCAGTGTGCACAAGGGGCAGGGAAAAACGTTATTTTCTGCCAACGAAGTCACCGAATCCGAGCGCTCTTCGCCGTAACCGCCGGCCGGCTCCCTCCTCAAGGAGATATGTGACATCGATAGCTGCAGGAAAGGAGCGAGAGAAAGACTGAGGAGTTTGCACAAAAACAAATTTATTTAATCACAGAAACAATGAAGGAAACAACAGGTTTGATTTTTTTTCCCTGCACATAACTCAAAATCTGACAGAGTTGGTATTCTAAGGGCATCAATCAATAAAACTCCTTTTAATCCCGAGTTTCAAATCTGCCAATTTAGACTGATTCAAAGCAAAGAGCTGCCTGTATCAGGGGTTATTTATTCTGTTAGTCCATGAGAGTAACTGGTGTCTATTCAGATTTAGATACCCTATAAATATATAAGCTGCACAATAAAATAACCTAAATATATAAAAAGAATGAAAATAAAAACATTTCCCTCATTCCCTCAATGTTAAGCTTAATCATGGAGAAGAGTAGTAAAAAACTAAATAAAAAAAATCAAACCTGTATGACTGATATATAAAAAAATAAGATGAATGTGTTGACCTACCCCCCTGCTTTGTTCCCGGTCCCTCACCGTTCTTGCCGGGTGTTCTGTGCAGCAGATCCAGCAGAATCTTATTGAGTCGTTCCCTCTGGGCCTCCCTCCTGCCCAGAGCTGGATGATGAAGAGGCGAGGAGGCTGAAGATGATGGCAGCTCCAGCATCTCGTCCATCCTCTCCTTGGAACTCTCCTCCAGCTCCTTGCGAACTTCGGCCTCCAGCCCTTCCTCTTCGTCTTCCTCCTCGTCTTCGTCGTCCTCATCTCCTCCTCCTCTTCTTACCCGGTCGGGTCGTCTGGGCTTGGCTGAGAGGAGTTCAGGATCCTCCATGTCCACGTCGTCCCCTGCTCCTCTTCCGTCGTCTTCTTCTTCAGGTGGGAAGTCCTCGCTGCGCTCGCAGGAGGAGCCGTCGTCCTCGCAGCCGGACGCTTCTTTGGGTCGCTCACTTTTCCAGGCTGATCGGCCTCCGTTCCTCTTATAGTTGTCAGGAACATAATGAGGCTGCGACAACATCAAATCACATCAGTGTTTGCACCGTTTTTAATAAAATACTTTAGTTTCTACCTAAAACCCAAGAGTGTCTTCACTAATGGTTGATTTAAAGCTTTTTATCATCTCTGTCAATCTGTAAAAATAATTTACAATCAGCTTGATTCACGAGCCAAAAACATGTTAACACAGGTGAGAAAATTACAAAGCCGGTAATTTGTTGTGGTTTCCCCTCAGGTAAAAAGCACGTGTGGTTTTTCTCATTTGTTTCTGGTTAATCCAGCTTCAATCAAGAGATCTGCTGCAGGCTACATAACAATGAGAGAACTATGATGAGCTGGAATTTGACCTCCAAGCCTGAATGATTAGTTTAATGTTTATAAAACAGAAACATAGTTCAGACTCTCAGCTCGCTCACCGAGAAGTCTCGTTTCGGCGCGAGCCGCTTTGGGAAGTGGTTGAAGGCGTACGGCTTGGTGCAGACAGGGTAGCGGTTCCGGTGGATCTTGTAGAACAGGTGGGCCGACTTGTCCAAGCGGTAATCGCAGATGTACACATCCTGCTCTTTCACACCTTTAGGCCGTCCTGTAGGAAGAACGCACGTTTAAATGTTGCCACGTTGCTAAAAATCGCTCCAGTTTGAGCATCTTCTCCTCACCTTTGCAGTAGGTGTAAAGATCCAGGACACAGCAGGTTGCCACCACTGCATCCAGGGGGATGATCTCGTACAGCGGCATGCGGAACAGCTCGTTCTGGTAGAAACGCCGCGACGGAGAGTGGTGCGTCTCGTGAGGACGGAAGTAGTGATGACCAAAAGCAAACCGCTCCCCCCTTAGAAAATAACCAACAACGTCATGAAACAGATACTAACCCCGGAGATTATTTCTTGAAAAACAAATTCCTCACGAGTGACCTTCCTGTGTTTTATTTATGACTTGTTCGTGCAGCAGGTGCAAACTCACTTTTCATTTTTCCACAGCTTTTCGATTCGGAAGATGTCAAGTTTGTCTCGGTTCATGTGGGACAGGAGACGGTAAGACTGCCTGATAGGCTGCCCTTCAGTTGTGCGCCTGCTGTCTCTCATCAGATACACACAATCACCTGCACACAGCACCACACAGGTTACTCATCTACATGAGCAGAAGTCAAAAGGAAATGACAAGAAAAAGAGTTTGGCAAGGTGCTTCAGTTTCATTGCAACAAATTTAAGATTTTCCTAGTGGTGTCCAGCCATGATCCTGCATGTTTTTGTTGTTTCCCTGCTCAAAGACCTTTATTTGCATGAATGGATGATTAAAAGGCTTCAACAGAGTTTGAAGAGACGTGATGGAGCAGAGAAACAAAAAAACAACAACAAAAAAGCATGCAGGATAGTGGCCCCCCGAGGACCACCTCTGGTTTAAACCATATGAATGTTTCTGTCCTGTTTGACAGAACGAGGGCAGGCTCAAACAGATGCAGCAGCCAAAACCACACAATTCATTGTTTCAAGTAGTCCTGCTATAACTAAACAAATAGGATAAACTAAACTACTAGATTCTTAAATACAAAACACTCAAAAACTTTTAAAGGGGACCTTATTATGCAAAATTCACTTTTTAAAGGTTTTTTTTTTTACTCAACTTTGGGTATGTACTTCTTTAAAAAACAGTCCTAGGACCAAAAAAATGCACCCAGGGGCATATTTACTGTAAGTAAATGTATTTTTAATGTATATTAATGACAAGTTTTATACTTCTGTCATTTTGTGATGTCACCAGCCATACGACAACCCACCTGAACCTGCGTTCAGCCCCTTACCTAGCAACCCCCCGGGTGAGGCTCCACCTCCTCAGTATAAAAAACCGTCACGGTTGTTGTTGTGTAATGTGCAGCTCATTTCACAACAAGCCTCCAATAGGACAATGGGTAGAGTGTTGGACCAGAGAGTGGGAGACCAGGGTTTGAGACCAGCATGGACATTATTTATTTATTTATTTTCATTCGTTATGAACACGTTTTCTCATGTTCCTCTATTGTTTAACTTACTAAAGCCTTGTTAAAGCCTATTTGTTCGAGTTTCTGAGGTATTTTGACCGCTGCTGCTCCCTGCTCTGGTAACAGCATGCAGAGTGAGCACACAGCAGAGGAGGGAGAGAAAAAGAAAGAAGCTGCGACCACGACTCTGCCTCTGGGTCTCATATGGTTGTACAACGGAGCTTCTGCTATTATTAGCCATGCTAACGTAAATGCTGGCTTTGGAGGGCGGAGTTAATGTCAACAGATTTTTGGAGGGCGTTACCAACAGAGCTCATTAACATAAACAGCTCTTCTGAACYGAAGTCAGAGCAGGCAGAACTAGAAATGGGAAATTTTATTATCTGAGAATTATTTTGTGCATTAAATTGAATGAACATGGTCTGGATAGCCCACAGACATACCATAAAAATTTCTAGGACCCATAACTGGTCTCCTTTAAAAGTCACATTTTACAGAGACAGGACCATTAAAATACTTTAAGCTCCATACCTTGGTGAAGCAGCAGGTCATCCCTAAGGAGACATATGTAGTAGATGGAGCCAGCCTGTGCGTAGCTTGGCTGAGGTATCATGGGAACCTCCTGTAGCAGCAGAAACACAGGTGAGGAAAAAAGCAGCAATATGTTTTTTTTTCCTTGTGAAGAAATGTTAATAAATAAAGCTTTTGTTGAGAATTTAAAGGGTTGGACGTACTCTGTCGACAGGCCGAGGGTCACACTGCTCACATAGGTAGTGCTCCACTTCTGTCTCCAGACGCATGCAGTCACAGTGCTGCCACACCTGCAACAAAACCAATTTTACACATGAATGATAAAAAGAAATAAAACCTATTATTCAGGACAGATTACAGGCCAGCTGGTGTTGTCACGCTTCCCTGCATGAGTGATTCACACAACCACAGTTGTTTCTGAACTCGAGCTCCATCAATATTGAAAGCCTCCTTATTTTATTATTTTTTATATCTAAAAATAAATCCTATGCACAGAGGACTGACTCCCCACTCCCCTTGGAAAACCTCATGAGGACACTTCAAGGTGAAGTCTCGGGAGAAATTAGTCCAACAGGCGCAGCCCTTCAGCCAGCGGGAACCAAAACAAGTCATGTTTTTTTCTGTCACCACTCACCATGCACTTCTCACACTGGATCATCAAGCCTTCGTCTTTGTACATTCCACAGATGCAGCGGATGACGTCGTCGTCTTTGTCGTGGGACCCCGGCCCTCCTCCGTGGTGGTGGTGGAGGTGGTCGCGCTCCAGCGAGTCCGAGCTGTCCGCTTCGCTGGCGGTCTCGCCCACGATCTCGTCGATCTGGACCGCGGCTTCGTGACGGGCGCTGTAGTAAGCCTTCCGCAGCCGGCAGACGTCTCTGCCTACGGATGACTTCTTACCGTAATATTTCTGGTGAAAACACACGTTTAAAAATAAACAAACAATAAATGCAGTTTTTTTTTTGTTTGTTTTAATGGAAGAATAAAAAAATATTTTGGTCACTTTGATACTGTATTTTAGAACACATCGTGCACACACTCGTTTTATATAAAAGCCTCAGAATGACACGAATTATTAAGTCATCCAGTTTTCTAATGTAAAGCTTCCCACAGCCCAGTTCTCACATTCCTCTCACTTCTTTTTTTTTTTTAAACGAACAAAAAAAGATCTTGGTGAGAAGAGGTGACTCTAATTTATACAACCACTTCAAGCCCCCTTTTGATGGTAGGACCCTGAAGAGCTTTCGAGTGGCACTTGTTTAAACAGCGACGCTATACAAATGTAAATCAAAAAGGGCCGGCCACGTGTGCGCAGAGGATCAGCAGGCGAGACGTTAAATCCCATTTGGGAGCCGTGTTTGTGTGAGAGAAATAGTGGGAACGGAACGCACTGATTGGATGAGCTGCGCAGCGCCACCTCAAACAATCAGCCTGATTAGACCTTTTATTGAGAGAGCTCGCAAACGTCTGATGATGAATTCATCCTGTTATGGTTATATTTAAGTTTCTAATGATTGCTGACATAAATTACCCAACACTGACTGTAAAGTTTAAAACGTGATTAAAGAAAATTTAGAAAAATTTAACTAGTTTCATCTTTCTTCTAGCCAAGACGTTTTATTCTTAACATTGATTCCCAAAATTAAATCTTACCTCTGCGTTACGAAACACCTTGAGCATGTCTGTGTCAAACGCTTCCACGGTTTTATAATGGCCGGTGAGAATCTGCTTCTCAATGGTGCTCAGGTCGAGAGGGTCAGACACCTTCTCGTAGTACTGACTATTCCTGTTGGCACACAAAAACAACACAATCAGCCTTCTTCCATCCCGTCTGGAACCCATTTTCAAAGTTAATACATCAGATTGAAAGAAAAATCACTGAAACTCTGCCAGTGAAAGCTTCAGCTTGAAAAAAAAGAAGCTGTTTCTGTTTTGACACCAGCTGATTACTATCAATCCAGGACTCACGCACACGCAGGCTGTCACGGCTCAAATGTGTTGTGAAGATAAAACTGCTACACTGTGTGGGTGTTGTACACAGACGAGATAAAGCAACACTGTTTCCTGGAGAACAGAGGAACGTTATGAATGAATCGGCTAATATCAGTGTTTGTGTCTCACCTTTTTCTGGATGGGAGGTTGACCAAAGGAGCTGCGAGTATCTGACCAGATGAGTCTGTGGCAAAACAAAATAATAAAACCTGTTGTATTCAGATGATAGTGGAGATGCGGAAAGCTTTGTTTTATAAATCAAATTAGATTAAAATAAAGATTATAGCTGTTTGAAAGCACTCAAATGAGGTGAAACATAATCACTTCACTGACTTCCAACTAATAAAAAAATATATATATTTAACTTTGTTTAAGTTTCCAAAAATCTTAATCTAATTGTTTCTACCTGAGACACAAAGACAAAATGTTCAATTTCTGCTTCAATGAATCAATGCATTTCCCTCCAGCTGTGGTCAAGATGTTACGGCTGATGATTGCACCTTGGTTCATATTGTGGACTTCACACCACTAACCCTTGTAGCTTGTGATCATGTCACAGATCTCCTTGAAGATGTGTGCGAGGCGTGCTGTGCGAGTGACTTCCGTGTTTTCTTCGGCGGCGGCGAGTCTCCGCGTGCGTACTGAGCGCGACGTCTGCAGAGCTGAAAACTGCGTCAGGAACACGTCTAGAGAGAAAAGGCGAGCGTTCGGATTATTCGAGGTTAATTAGTGAAAAGAAAAATTATACATAGAATTAATGTCTTGCCTCAGAGTGTCTTTAAACTGGTCGGTTGTGGACTCACCTGACTTGATGTTACCGTCATCTCTGATAACTCCGCCCCAGCGGGCGTACACAGACAGGCTGCTGGCGTCCCTCTCTCTTTCACCCTCTCTCTTCTGCAGCTCTTGTTTCTCCCTCATCTTCTCCCAGTTTCTCAGAAGAAAAACTCTGTGCTTTAGCACAAAGTTTCTGGTGGTGGCAGAAGAAAAAAAAACTGTGTTAAGGATGTGTTTTTTGTTTGCACTGTCTGGCTGGACTTTTATTTTTACATTTGGAACCAGAGACTGAAGGGTTTTTACTGCACAGTTTAATCACTCTAAAGTGACAGCGAAACATAAATTTCCACCTTTGTTTGCAACCAGACCTGCACATAAAACTGACAGATGTTCTAACTGAGCGTAACATTTGTTGTGAAGTTTGCTTAAGGTCAGCTCGGGCACTAAAACAAACACAAACTTGTAATCTCATTTTATTAAATATTTGTAAAACGAGTATGAATTTATAATTTACCTTAATCTTAAAAACAGACAAATATTTAGTCTAGTAAAGACTCCAGTGAAATAATTTGTTTTTACAAATATTATGTACGTAAGCCTTTTACCTCTCTCTGTTAGACATGGGCTTCATAAGATGTGGATAAAACTTGTTGCTGTCGCTTGACTCTTCCTCCTGCAGTTAAAATGAAATTAGTATTAAAACAAGGTCTGACCTTACAGAAAACACAACCTGTTTAACAACCTTTATTCTTGAAATCTGTCTGAATTTGACAACTCCAAAGATTAAACGTAAAACCACATTTTTAATGCAGACCAACTGTAAAGTAAATTTCAAGTCATAGAAATGATTTTTTATTTAAAAAGTCTACTATTTTAGATACTTCTAATTAGGTCTAATAACTGAGAATTTATACCCTAAATAGAAAAAGAATCTGAAAAAAAAACTTGAATTGGATACATCTCACATAAACAAAAACCTTTATTTATGTTAGTCACTCACTCTTTTCTTCAGTTGGTGCTTTGACTTCCTTTTCTCCTTGAGTCGACCCAACCGCCGAGCGCCCCCTGATTTTCCAGGCAAGCCGTTTATACGCTGACTCTTCCCTCCGATGATCCCCCGGCAGCTCTCAGAGCCACACTTACACACTTGCTGCAGAGCAGAGCAAACATTATTTAATTTAGCATGCGACAAACAGGTTTTTGGTAATATAGAGCAAGCATTAAATACATATTTGAAAAAGGTGGAAGATTCTGTAAACAGCGGAAAGCAAATCTAGGTTAATTTCATATTTAGGTCAGATTAATGATCAAGTTTGTTGAAGCCATTGTGCTGAACTTCATTTCACTAAAACTCAACTTGGATCTTCTGCTTTTTTGTGAATTGCTTCCCCTATAACTGTTAATATTTGTTAGAAATTGCGAAGTGAGGCATTAACTCCTTTTAGCTTCCGTTAGGCAGAAAACATTTGAAAATCCCAGGTTAAAATATTCATTAGTGTCACCTGCTCCTCAGTGTTGAAGGAATGGAAGTTGTAGTCGTAGGTGAGTTCAGTGCCGCTGGTGATGTCTTTGAGAGCGAAGAGACCAATCCTGTACACCCCATTTACTGACCTGCAAGGCAGAAGCAAAATTATTTGAATATTTTAAACCAAAGAAACCCTTTAACATCAGAAACAGGTGAAATATAACTTAAAGGGGAAAATATTTCTAAAGGAAATGTGAAATAATTCTTGCATGAGGTTTATGGCAGATTTTGACCCATTAAAATGTCATCATTTTTTAGCAGAAAATATATAACATTTTTTTAAATAAACATATTTTAATCTGAATTTTCTGTTTTCTAAACAAATCAGTGCCACAGCGTTTCACTGTTTTACAGAGAATAAAGGAGACTATTCTGCTGGCCAGCCGCTTGGTAATTTATTCTTTCTACGGGGGCAAAAAGCTGATTCAGCAGATTGTTTTCAAGCACTTTCTCTGTATCTAAGGCTGGGGTGCATACAATCTCTCTTCTGTGACAAGATGAATGACTCATCAGGCTTTGTGCTGGAAATCCTCCATCCTCGTGGAAGTTTTATTTTTTAATTTTTTTTTTTTTTTTTTAGCTGAGCCCCTCTGTATGTTGCACACAGGCTGATGCCCTAGATTTTGAGCTGGTCTTTGTTGGAGGTCATTGGCTCACAACAGTTAAATCCTCAGAGTAAAATGGTGCAAGGTCTGCTCAGACGAGTTTTAAGCTGCTGTTAATTCAGCCGTGCTGCGTGAACAACCCCTTGGAAAACCAATGGGTTGTTTTGGCAAAGTGCAGGTGACTTTAAGCCATTTAGCTCTGTGAGCACAGGCAAGAAGTGAGGCGACTTCATCAGATTACCACAACACAAACGCATTAACAGGGTTGGCCTTTCAAGGTAAAACCTTTTCAGTTCCAATGAACACATGACCGTTTTAAAATCAGCAGGGTGCAAAATATTTTTTTGTCTTGGATGGCCCTGTTTCAGCTTATTTTTTATAACGCTTTTCTACCATGTCAACTGCTAGCCATTTTTATTCAGTCAATTTGTCTCAGGAAACAACCAACATCAAACAAATAATCACACACAAACAAAGAATCAATTAGCAAAACGAGTCAGGTAATAGACTAGTCTATTTTCCAGTTTAATAACTTTAAGTGTTATAGGCACTTAGAAAGCAAAATGGTGATTAGCTGGAACAATTTCCAATCTGTTTCTTTGAAACTGCACTCATCCCAGGCCATAAAAAGTTTAGTAATTTAAATCAGACTGTGTTTTTTTAATACAGTAAACTACAGCAAAGCAGGATACTGAAAACTGTATTTTTTATTTATGATCATACAACAATTAAAACAGGTCTGGTTAAATCTGTAATCTCTAAAAGTAGTTGTTCAAGCTTCTGTTTAGAAAGAAATTAACCAAATTATTATTTTTTTATTTAGAACCCCAAACCACCAAGCAACATCAGAAGGGAGTTAGTTTGAAGCTATTATGACACCCACCACTTCTGCATCTCACAGTTTGGATCACAGCTGTGGTTTATGAAGCGTGCCTCATTGCCCATCCGGTAGCTGTCAATCACCATCCCACTATCCAGGTTCAGACAGTAGTGGCCACTGTGGGAGAAGTACTGCTGCATCATTCGGTTCCTGCGATGTGGCCGATATGAAACAGTGGGAGGTTAAAAGAGAGGTTTCCAATCACATTTCTGAATAACAAAAAGAGATGGACGCATCTCACCTGAACTCCTGCTCGCTCACCACTTCTCCCAGGTATTCAATGATGAACTGTCCGGAGCGGAGAGACTCCTTGGTGCGGATGCCCCAACCTTTTCCTTCAGCACGGAATCGCTCCAGACACTGGACCCACTCGTGCCTCTGGATGTGCTGGTTGTCACACTTGTCACCACATGGACAAGTGCTGGGAGAGCACTCAGCAAAGCTCATTCTAAGAAACAAAAGATTTTTTTTCAGCAAGTCCCCTATTAGGAGGAATATTTCCCAAACTTAATAATTATTGGGAAAAAGTACAACTAAATCAAGTGCTGATATTTGAAATACACCATCGACTGAGGGGAAACCTACTAAAAAGATGCATTTATTCTTTCATATTACCTATTCAGGCAATCGTCCAGACAACCATTTTCAGTCAAGTTTTCAGGAGACCTACAGTTGCACATGGTTGTTTCATAACCAGAGAGAGGCTTCACATCCACGTAGACATCTGTGAAACATAAACAGAAGGTTACAGATTCTTATCTATTTTTTGGCACCTTTCCCACATGTTGCGCAATCTTCTGTTCTTGTTTTGCAAATAATGACTAAAACTGATAACAAGTGCAACACTGGAAAAAAAAAACAAGAGAACCAAATATTATGGTTTCTTGTGGATTAAAACAGCATTACTGGCACAAAAAGAGAGAAAACTGAATAAAGCCAGTTACTCACTTGATCTGATCTTTTTATAAAGAGGTACATCCGGCCTCTTGTGAAGCTAAAAAGGCAAATACAAAAGAGAAAAAAATAAAAGTTTTAACATGTTCTGATTATTCCATTATTAAAGGAATCACTCTGCTCTGAGCACATTCAAATAGTTATGTTTAAGAGAGATCACCTGATCATGTTTCCACAACCATAAGATGTCATATGGCAACTGGAAATCTATACGTTTCTGTCTCAGGTACTTCCCTGTAAACACAAAGCAAAAAATAAATAAATAAAAATTAGGGCAAGCATCTACATTTTTAATTCTTTAAAAGGATGAAATTTTTTTGATCATTTTAAGGGCTTAAAAAAACACAAAACATTAAAAGTAGAGTTGAGAGTGGTAAAAACCTCAGGCCCAAAAGCTTCCAAATCAAAACTCACCAACATGTATCGGAGCAGGAAATAATCCATATTCATGTTCCCCGGGTATGTACTCCAGCTTCTCTTTCTTCAGCTGTAAAAGCTGACTGCGCGGGCTGCACAAGAGGAACAGGAAAGTCAGAAAGCAGCTTAGCGATGGTGTAGACAACCGTACAGGGTATCGGCATCAGAAGATTAAATATTTTGCAGAAGTTGTCGTTGTGACTCACTCTTCAGTCTTGTACACATCGGAGTAAAGTCCCGCTTTCTGAAACTTTTTTTTCGGAGGTCTGGCTGCTCTCTTCTCTCGTTGGTTGTTGATGGGCAAAGGTGCAGCTTGTTCTTTGGAGACGGGACCTGGGCACTTTGAGGAACACTGGTCATCTGGTTTTCTTTCCACTGAGCTGAAAGTAGAAGTCAAATCAAATGGACTGAATCTTTCTATATATAAATACTTAAATACTTCAGTTACATCAGACTTGAAGGAATAAAGGAGCAACAGTTAAATTAATTATGACTTACCTCTGAAAGTGCTGATGAGCTTCTTCAGTAGGCCAGCTTCCTGTCCCAGTTCTGGATTTTGCAGCCAGGTTACTAGGATTCTCCTCTTTTTCTGGCACTTGCTCCTCAGTCTCCTCCACCTCCTTGTCTTCTTCAATCTCCCCCTCATCTTCTTCATCCTCATCTCCTTCCCAGTGTTTCCTCTTCTGAGTTTTCCTACGTTGCCCCTGGACGACAGACTCGATAGCATCTGAGACAGTTTTGACCTCCCAACCTCTTCGTCCTGCCAGCCGTTCTGTCCCACCATCTCTGTGCCGGGCCTGATTCAGTTCAGCTACAGGTGGAGGGGACGGCGGTGGGGAGGGAAGTGGGTATTTCCTGGGACGTCCAGGACCCCTCTTTTTCACCATGTTGTTTCCCGTGCGAGCTTGCCTCTGCAGTTTTTTGGCACGCAGAATTTTGTTAACGTGATGCAGGCTGCGCTTAAATGGCTGGGCCCGGTGGGAGAGGTGGGGCAAAGAGGAATCCAAGCAAAAGTCCTGAGGAGGCGAAAGACAGGAGGAAGGAGAGCTGTGCGAGTGAAACAAAGAGGGTTGGTGGTGGTGCAGCTGCCGGTGGTGTAAAGATCCTTCAGTCCCTTCAGAGGTCAGGACACCTCTTGTTTGAATACCCGATGACCCTGAAAATAAAAAAGAAACAGACTCAGTGCTATAGATGAGAAACTGAATATATGAACAGCAGATGTGAGATAGGAATAAGAAGAAATAGGTTAAATAATGGTTTCCTTTAAGGTCAACAATGATTACTAGAGTTTGAGCTGAACCCACTATCATCCACCACTACTTTAACATATTGCAACATGTTTGTTAGCTTAAAACAGCTGTTTTTATGTCAAAACAGTATTTTATTATAAGTTCCAGAGATTTGAGTGGTGGCTTCACTTCTCATCTGACAAATAGCAGTGATGATGCAGCGGATATCTTTTATCAATTTAAAAAAAGTGTTTGTTTTTTTGTCAGCAGACAAGCATAATTAAACCCTCAGGAGAATAACCATGACTGCTCAGTAATCTTAAGCGTGTAGAGAAATTATATTCTGAGCTGCTTTAATCCATCGCTGCCATGTTTAAAACAACCATTAAACACTTGCCACACTGACAAAAAGTGAGAAAACTGAGATTTTACTTCATGAACTGAACTGCTTGTATGAAACATACACAACATGTGCACTTTTTATCCCTTTCACGTCTGTGCACATGAAAGAAAAGTAACAAATGCAGTTAATGTTAGAGAAACGGCTTAAATGTGGGCAACATCGCTGTTGTATTATTTCAAATTCTTTTTGAAAAACTACTAAAAGTCCAGCTACCACCAAGATTTATCCTTTGATTCTCTGACTTTTTCTCCCACAGCAGCTTCTACACATTCTCTCCCGTCGTTTATCTGCTTGTCACTCATCACATGTCTTCTGTGCCAGCCAGTTCCTCAGACTCTCCACTGTTGACCTCTAATGTCACCATTCTGCCTGTGAACGCTGCTTGACCCGCTGTAATCCGGGATTACTTGGCTTGTTTTGAACTTCATCACACTACCTTAACAAGAATCTTTTAGCATCTCATCTTACTCTGAGATATATGTTTAACATTTGACTATACTTATTCAACATCCCTTGAAACCAGCGCTCTAGTATAAAGCATCACTTCCTCCTAAAAGGCATTTGGTGTAGAACAGAAAGCCAGATTACTGCTGAGGAGCAAAGCCTTATATCAGCAACAATAACTCAGCCCAGGTGCTGGGTGTACTGCTGGATAGAACTAGGCCTCACATTGTGGGCTTTTGATGGAAAAAAAGGACTTCTAAAAATATCAGGTTAACAAAATATTCCACCCCTACAGTAACATGATCTAAGACAAAAGTGCTGCATCAACTGTGGCAAATTATGGTCCTCTAACCTCAGAGAAAATCCAGTTAAAGTAATCACACATTCTTCCTTCGCCAAGAAAGTAGACAAAGTAAAAGCTACCAAACGTCTGACGTAGCATCTACAGGGGATGAAACAGTGTCTTCTTTCAGATAAAGTAACTCCTATTTTTACTTTCGGAGGGCAGACAACTCCAAGGGCAACAAATGGAGAACTTGTAATTTATTAATGTTTTTTGTAGCCACAGCTTAAGTATGGATGGTTCCTGCGCTAACCACAGCACAATCTTTCAGAGCAAAATGAAGGAGTTTCCATGAGACACACATGTCTATGTGTGGAGATGAAGCAGAATTTGAGAGCCCACTTGCTGTGCCACATGACAGTGTTTAAAAAAATCTGCTGCCCAAATTCAAAAGCCAGGAGTTTATGCTAGATCTGATTGACTGCTGCAGTGTGCCACTCTTACCCCAGCTGTGCCGACATCTCATCAAGCATTAGCCAATTCAGAGGATATATAATAATCCTGCAACTGAACTATTTTTGGAAAACAAATATGATACACAACTGATTCTTGTACCTTTTTAAAAGTATGAAACTGAATTTGGGTCAAAATCTTTTTTGTGTATAGCTCATAGGCATACATGTTTTTAGCTACAACTGTGCTACAGATTAGCTTCTATTATTGCTGTAAAATGATTGAACAAAGATGTTTAGTTTTCCATGCATTATCTGTTGTAGGCATAGAGATTTCTTAGCTTTACTTTGGCAGAAATGGACTCACCTAACTCTCTCCTCTCTGCTGTCATTGAGTGGTCCTTCCTCACTGGCCGATCCACGTGACTGAAGCTGGAACTCTCTGCGACCATCTCTGTTTTTCTGTTCCGGCCTCCTTTCAGTGAAGTTCGGGTGAGAGCGGAGGCAAAGAGATTTGTAAGGTTTGGAGAATCGTGAGCTTCTACATCCTCTGTGGGAGTGAGAGGCTCCTCATCCTCGCTGTCGGAGCAGCCAGTTGGGTCTCCTGCCCGTCCATTTGAGAACGAGCCCTGACCGGGAGCTACGTGGCTCCGTGATAGCTGAGAATAGTCTGCTTCAGAACTGCCCATTCTGAACCAGGATGCAACTGGATGGCCTTTTGAGCTGCTGTCCAGAGTAAGCCGAGAGGGTCCCAAACAGGACATGGAGCTTTCTTTGCGCTTGTATCTTTCTGCAGATGAGGATGAGGAAGAAGAGGGCGAGTTGGCAGAAGTGGCAGCAGCTTGTTTGCTGGCAGCTGTGCCAGAAGGGTCTCTTCCAAAGCGGCATCTTTGTATCGACTCGGCCATTCCCAAACCACCAACTCGCTCTCCTTTATTTGACGCTCCTTTGTCAGAAACACCTGCACCAGCTCGACTCCCTGATCCACTCCTTGCTGCTTCTTCCCTATCTTCCTCCGAGCAACGCTCTCTGTGTTTGTGTCTGTGTTTGTGTTTATGGTGCCAGTTAAAAGAAAGATCAGAAGACATGGGCGGGAACAGAACGGGGGACCTTCTTCCTCCCAAGTACTCCTGCCTGAGCAACTTGTGTTTTTTCTTGTGAAATTTTGATGGGTTTAGTAGGAGATGTGAAGGATGGTGATGATGCATGTAAGGTGTAGGGGGAGGTGGAGGGAAAGATGGTGAGTGGTGGGAGTGGTGGGATGGTGCTGTGTGAGGTGACTGGTGGTGTGGATGAGGATACAGGGCGCTTGCAGGAGGATAGCCTCTGTAATAGCCCAATCCCAAAGGCCCAGAGGAGTAAGGAAGTCCGTAAGAAGGGTGGTAGAACCCGCCACTTGACAGTGGGAATCCCAGTCCTGGTACAAAAGGAACCTCAGACAAGGAGTCCCTCAGTTTGGGAGGGCGTCCTCGTTTTTTCTTCATGTCTGGTTTACGAACATAGTGCAACGGGTCGCATGAGTAAGCAGGATGAGAGTAAAACCTGCCAAAATTAACCCTGAAGATTGTAGGCAGGAGGTCCCTGTGAACATAGTGATGAGGAGGCGGACCACTAGGACCTCCAATTCCACCACTAGGTCTGTTCCCCAACCCAGGCATTCTAGTCGTTCCTGGTGCCATGCCTATGCCAGCGCTGAGCCTGTGCCCTGCTGAACGGTGTGTTATCCGTATTTCACTCAGCATCACAATTATCTCGTCTAGCTCAGCGAGAAAGTCTGGGTCAAGCCGCCGAGACCGCAGCTGCAAGTACTTCTTCTTTCGTTTCCTTTTCTGTCTCTTCAGCTTGTCGTAGCCGGGGCATCCGTGGTTGCGGCGTTTACACTTGTGCTTGTGTTTCTCTTTGTGGCCCAGTAAAGAGGACGCGGGAGCTGTTGGGTGAGGTCTCCGGAGGTCAGGCGATGACCTTGCTCCGTGGGGTGATGGAGAAGGTGAGGGATGTTCCATGAGCACGGCAGAGTGTCGACGTCTGCCTCTGGAATTGAGGCCCATCCCCGGAGCAAGTGCTGAACCCATGACACCTGGCATTAATAATCCCATTCCAGCTGGCATCCCAATTCCACCCAACCCACCAGTCCCTCCAGCTTTCTCTCCTCGGTCAGATGTGCTGTTATTGTCTGTTCCGATGCCACTGTCACTGGGCACTGTCTCCTCACTGTGGGACTCACTGACAGGTGATGGAGTGGCTTCTTTGAGCTCACTGAGGGGAGCTGGGGAGGTGGGGTGAAGCGGCCTCGGAGGAGAAAGCTTATGATAATGATAATGCTGCCTGTAATGATGGTGGTGGTGAGGGTAGCCACGACAAGACAGCTTTTTCTGGGATGCTGCTGTGGCCACAGAAGATAACGAAGAACCCAAGACTTTGTTGGGGGCTGAAAAGGTTGGGGGAGGGAAGGAAAACGTGTTGTGGCTATGATGGGAGCTAGAATAGTGAGAGTGACCTGAAAAGTGTACTGAGCCGGGCTCCACAAAGCTAGCATCACTGATAGGACTGTGGCCTCCGCTTGACTGTGAGAGGGAGGGAGAGGGAAAGACCTCTGACGAGGAGAGCTGATGATGAGACGGATGATGATGGTGATGATGATGGAGAGGGGAAGTGGTGTTTGGACACAGAAAGGGTTCTGGTGATGACACTGTGGCCACTGCTTTTGGTTTACGGCCCCTCCTCTTACCCATGTATATCGTCCCCTTTTTACTGACGTTAATTTGTGGCCCTAATTTCCTCCCAAAAGAAGCAGCTAGGGAGGATAATGATTGTGTTGTAGATTCCACAGAGCTTACCACTGCACTGGTGCTGCTTTTAGGAGTTTCCTCTGTTCTTGGGCCTAAAAGGATCTGACTTAGAAATCGTTTGCGCTTCACACTTTTCATTTTATTGATCTTGCCAATAATAGTTCTCATAATAAGCTGCCCGTTTCCTTTGCTGCGAAACCGCTTGTCTATGTCTCCTGCTTCAGGAGCTAATGTGGGAGGCTGACCTTCTTGGGGTAAGGTAGGAGGTAGTCGCTTGGGCCGTCCACGTTTTCTAGGCATAGGCTTAGGAGGGTTTAAGTCCACCTCTGGGTGAAGCACAGGTGGATCCTGCTCTTCCTTGGACTTTAGCAAAGATGAAAATACTTTGGAGGAGGCTAGCTTATTGGAAGTGTTACCAGGAACTGGAGCGTCAAGTCTGGGCATTTTAGACTTTGGCCTCCCTCTTTTGTTGGGTCGAGGTGGAAAAAGCTGTGACACTGAATTTTGAGGCACGAGATTTGGTTTGACCTTATTTGGGTTTGGCGGCCTGCCTACAGGTCTTTTAATTGGTGGCGATGGTATTTCTAAGCTTGCAGATGAAGGCAGGGTGGTTTTGTTTTCACTGAAGAGACTGCCCTGATCTGTTTGTTGATTCTGTATCTTGTTCATAACATGAGTCCAGCAGGGTTTACCGCCTCTGCGCTTTTTGAGGGGTTTACTGTCCTGTTCATCATTTGAGTCAAGAGATGAATCAGGGGAATCATCTCTAAGAGGTGTCTGTGAACCATCGTCATCATCTGGCTCAGACTGAGAAGGTACCCTCTGTCTAACAGGCTCAGGAGGGCTCGTACTTCGGCTTGGTTGACTACTATCCCTGCTGGGACTGCGCTTACTTGGACTAGAACTTCTCCCCCTCTCAACACGCAGTGATTGATTACCTGTTCCCCTGTCTTTACCCTCTGGTTTTCCTGTTACTACCGAAGGAGGGCACTTGGTTAAGTCTCTGGGACTTCTGTCCTGCTCCTTCTCATCTGCACCACTTTCCTCTGCCAGAGCTGGAGACTCTTGAGCATGGTGTCCTTGTGAGGGCACAGGTGAGCCCAGGTGACTCACTGCACTCACTGTCCTCTGCTCGCCTGAAATGGAGGAAGAGGATAAAACTGGGCAAAATGGGGAAGACGTGGTGTGGGGTGAGCTCTGAGCAGGACGCGACTGTGGCTTAGAAATACTGCTGTTGCTGTTTTCACTGTTGCTGTCTTTTGACATAGATGACAGGCGATTATAAGGGAATGCAGGGCTGCTGCTGCGACTGCTGCTGCTCATGTTAATGCTGTTGTTGCCGCTGCTAATAATAGCTTTTCCAGCCCCATCTGAGTCCTCCCTCCTTACTTGCATCAGGATGGATGGATTTTCTGAAACACCGTCTTTGTTCCTAGAACCGTAAGGCCGACCAGGTGGTCTTGACACAGGGGGAGGAGGAGAAAGGTGCAACATTCTTGAATATGTGTTCCTATTGGCCATAGCCCTGTCACGCTGCTTGGCTGTGGGAGCCATAAATCCTGAACTTTGGAGGGTAGGACTGGGATCAGTCTTTGTGGGTTTAGGGATCTTTGATGGAGGGCAGGTTGCTATAAGCTGGGCCAATTTCTCAGTTACTGTCGGTGCACCCCAACTCTGAACACCCTTGTCCTTGTCTTTTTGACTTTCTGTGCTGTAAGTGTACTGAGGAGCTTTAACACCATCAAATATTGGTTCTTTTGATGCAGGTGCAGGTGAAGGAGGTGAAGATGTCCGTGGGTTTGTTGGTGGAGTTGGCGTTTTCTTCCCAGAAGAATGCAGTTTGTTGTCTGACGGAGGTCGATGAAGATTAAGGGGTCTTTCAGATGTGGTAGTAGCTGATTTTGTATCAGACTTTGAATCTGACTTGTAATCTGTCTTTGGTTGACCCTGATGAAGAAAATAATAACACAGTAAGTAATTAACAACATCTAATAAGGAATATACTTTGGGCAGGATAGGACTGTGTATTTCTTAGGAATACACTGCCTAATTTACTAAATCTGTAATTATATGGGTGTAGTTTTGTCTACTTTGGAGAGTCAAACTTACAGCAAGTACATGACACATTCAAACCCACCAGCCTATATACAAAAGCACATTTTTGCTCGTTTCAGTTCATTAATTCAACTTTCAAACCACTGCTGCTGCACATTGAGAACCAGGAAGAGAGGGAGGAGTTACTCCACAAGGTCAGACTGGGGACAGAGAGGGAGAGCTAGTAAGAGGGGTCATGCAGGGATGGGTGGGGCGGTGGGGGTGTGGAGAGGACATAGCTAGGCAGAGACAGAGGACAGATGACAGACAGGGAGAAAGGAGAGCGTGAACCGTGATGAATAGAGGCAGGCCAATCGAGAAGACAAAGAAAACTAAAGAACAATTTATGCCCTGCTCTTTATCTGTGCGCTAACACAGTAATTATGAGGGCAGCTTTGTTATGGGCTGCTGCCTTAGCAATGAGTGAAAATATTCAAAGGATGTAAAGTAGGTAAACAACTTTGTAGTCAAAACAGAACATAAATGTCATCAAAGTGTGAAACTAAAATACAAAAACTGACAGATTTTGCTTTCCTTACCCTTTTGGATGAAGCACTCCCGTTCACTTGGGAGGGTGATGGCGTTTTAGTGATGGTAGTGGGAGCAGGAGGAGGAGGTGCAGGAACCTTAGCGGAAGGAACTGATGATGACAAAGCTGGAGTTTTGTTCACGCTCTGACTCTTCTCCTTTTCCCGGCCCTTTGAGGGACTCTGGCTCTGACTGTGAGGGCCATCACTTGCAGCCCCTGCACGGTTTCCACGAGCATTACCCACTCCACGAGCCGTATGCCTCACAGTGGCCCTGAAGGCTGGCCGACACACGTAATTCTCCAAGATCTTCGGGGGCTTTTTCGTGCGTTTTGCTTGAAGGCCAATCTTGAGCTTGACGTTGCCCTCCGACAAGTTGCTCTCTTTGACGGAAAACTGAGACTGGTCATCGCTGGCGACGCCTGGCCCACCTGCATCGGCAGGGGCAGCTGCAGCTCCTTCTTTTTCTCTGTCCCGCTTTTTTTCATCCTCCTCTTCTTTCTTTCCACCCCCTCCATCCTTCTCTCGCTCTCCTGTCGGAGTACAAGAGAGAGGTGGGGGTGGAGTTGCAGTTCTCCCATGAACCTTCTGATCCATCAGAACTTAAGGGATGGGAACTCTTATTTGAGAGTGTGGGTGTTGTGGCTACCAGGTAGAGTTTTGTATGGGTATGGGATAGGGGTGAAGGGGGAAGGGGGGGAGGGGATAACTGTGAAAGTGAAGCTGTCCTTGTTTTGAGGCGTCTTCACTCCCTTCTTAGCTGTCCAGCCCTCTTTCTCCGTCCTTCTTCTATGAACACAGAGAAATGTAAAGCAGGGAGAAAAGTAGAAAAGAGAGGGCAGACATATTTAGTCAATGCAACACAGAAAATTAACAAAACAGACAATTTTAAGCCGCATCTAGGGCTGGGTAGTATGACCTCAAATTCATATCACAGTATAAATTGAACCCCTTCATGGTAACAGTATATATCGCGGTAGAAAATTATCATAAAAAGTTAAGATAATGTAATTTTTAGAGCATTTTTTTCAGAAAACTGTAATCTTAATTAAACCCAACATTTTTGGTTTAATATCTGCCTGCTGAACTTATCAGCTGCTGCTCTGCTGCGCGCTCATCTTCATCATCAGAGCAGAAGCTGACTTTACATTAGCAAGGTGGATTTATGACTGAACAAATATCCATGTCTTTTTTTAATATATAATCTCTGTGGGTAACAATACATAAAAAAAACTTTTTTTCTCCGACAATTGGGTGTGAAAAGCTACAAATGTTAAAGCTTCGCTCTGCGTGACGTGGAGCTGGAGGGAGGAAATGATCCTACGACACGACGTAACTTTTCTACAGCGGGAAGAGGAAATTTTGATGATTTATTCTCTCTTAACGTGTTTTAAAACACTAGAATTTCTTCGTTACATTTCAAACGCCTGCTCAGTTGTCTCTGCACTCAGAGCCCTGCTGACACAGGTGTGATGACGTAATGATGACAGGACGGTAGAGGGTAAATTTCTATCGTAGGCCAACTTCATACAGTCTACCGCATATACCGCACAGCCCTAGCCGCATCCAAAAACTAAAAATGTAAATAATAATGATGTAAAGTTGATGGAGGTAATTAAACACTGTTCATCTCTTCCAAACTATTTTTACCATGTCCTCTACTCGCAGTCTATATAAAAATGTGACCCACTTACACAGCCAAGGTGCTCCTCTCTGTGAAATGTATCTTTAGACATAGAGCCTTTGGACCTCATGCAAGAACATGTTCGTATTCTTATCCTAAATTTCTCTTACTTTTGTTCGTACAAAGGGTTCGTACGAACATATCACGTCAGATTCAACAAACTCTTCTACCTTCAGGAAAAGTGCGTAAATGAGCTGCGTAAATTCCACCTGTTCTATCCAGCTGCTCGTGCACGCGAGAGGAGATTAGCATAATTACCACCCCAAAAACACCATATAAGGCTGTGTTTCCTGCCTCAGATACAAGGAAGTGTCCATTCATTCATGAAAATTACAGCGAAAACTAAAAAGAACTTTACGAGTTCAGAGATTGAAGTCCGTCTGTCAGAGATCCAGAAAAGAAAATCTGTCATTTTTAGCAGGTCAGCTGTGGAATAAAAAGAGCTGCTAAAAGTATAAACAACTGTGTTAAATCATTTTCATTTATTCAGAAGCCGCAGTGCTGCGCACCGTGCACCCCCCCCCGTCGCGCTGCGGTGGTCTCAGATGCGGGTTTGAAATAAGCATTTTAAAATGTTTTCAAAATATGTCTGGCACTTTGGAGAAAACCCAGGACTTACTGGAGGGATTATCTATCCCCTCTGGTCTGGGAACGTCTCAGAGTCCCCCAGGACGAGCTGGAAAGTGTCGCTGCGGAGAGAGCGGGGTCTCCTGCTGTCCCCCTGCCGCACCCGATAGCGGATAAGCCGGCCGGATGGACAATTTATATTGTTAGTCTAAATTATTACATTTAAAATTATAACTCTAATTCAAGCAGAATAGCCTATTGTCAACATAATTATGGAGTGTGATTTATTTTCAACTCAAAWTATCTTCAAACTAACGAAATATAAAGTTATTAGTGAAGAAAACCCGTCTGGATAACAGCAGACTGATTGTACGTAAAATATACGGCAGGTCTGGACCACTCGTGAATTTTGTTCGTATCTGAAGAAAATCTTAGAATACGAAAACATTGGTGAATGTCACAAATTCTCCTAAATCACTCGTACGCACAATTTAAGAACAAATCTGTGCGTACGAACGGTTCTTGCATGAGGCCCATTGATTATACACCTGCAATTTACAGACCCTGCATGGTCCAGAGTCAATAGTTAATCCCACAGCACTGCCATGGCCTTAAACGAAGGAGCAACTGCTTAAGCATCATACCCTGTTTCAGCACAGCAACCGACAGCAGAATGCTTCTTAATTGTGCTCCATAGAGGGCAGCCCAATTCAATGAAGTTGTCTACAGCTCCCTATAGCAACTGAGTGATTTAATGCGGATTCGCCCCTAAGCAGGTGCTTTCTCTTTGTGAAGTCATTTGGAGGCAATTCAGAACTGTGACCTCAGCACATTATGTCCCTCTGGGACTACACAGACGATCCGGCTGCCTTTCCCAGCCTCCAACAGCAGCAACTGTGAGTGAGCGAGCGAGCGAGCGATTAAGCATCAACGTGCCAGCGGTTTTGCTGTACTCTACATTAATAAAGATCACTAAAAGAGGTATCTAATGGAGCTTCTGTAAAGTCATACAAGTCAGCACGTCTGTAATGCATCCAAAGCAAAAGGAAGAAATTAATATTCTGAACATGAAATATTACACGCTTGTTTTGGATTATGACTTTCAAAAACAGAAGTGCTTTTCTGTTGAACCGCGTAAAAGCAGTGAAACTTTTGGGCTCGAGCCTGAAGTTTTCTGACACTCACCTTTCAGTGTTTTCTTTGCTCAAATCACACCTCCCCTTTTTCTTTTACACCCAATCAATCTCTGCCCTCCTTTGGTGTTTTTGTAAAGCTTTCTCCTGCTCTTCTCTTTCGCAAACCTGGAAGCTCCTGGTAACAGCACACAAACTAAATTTGCTGTGTTCCAACTTTAATCAAAAACACATTTCACCCATCACCCACCCCGACTGAATATGTTCTCTGCGTCCTCCTTGCACACTGTGACAAATGTTCCCCTCATTCTTTCATACTAAACACTTGCAGTGATACGGGCTGCCTGACTGCAGCTATGCCAAAAATAAGCCACAGCGGTGCCCGGCTGACATAAGGTCGGCGACAAAACTGCCAGAGAGTCAAAACGGTTCTTTCTAAGTCAACAGCGAGTGGTTTTTTTTTTTTTTTCCGAGGATGATTCGGTCTTTCAGATTGATAATCCACTTCAAAGCAAATCAAGGTACTTTTGTATACGCAACGCAATAAGGACAAAAAAACGTACTTTCATAACCAGTCATACCACAAAACAACACAATAACAACGCTACTGGTTTTTCAGGACTGAAATTAGTCACCCTAACGACTCTGTGCTTTGTCCGTCTAAGCGATGGTCAAGAATTAAAATAGAAATAAGTGTTTATAAAATCTTAAAGCATACTAGACATACCAGAAAAGTCATAGTATCAGGCCCAGAACCAGAAAAAAAAAAAAGAAAAAAAAAAAGACAGAGCATGGAGGAACGTAGTAAACAACTTCCCGGGCCCCCTCCCATTTCTATCCTACTCTTACTCCCAACCTCTCTCCCTCCTTCCTCGCTTTTGCACACGTTGTTCATAACTACTGATTTCCCTTTGGCCACAGCAATACTCTCCCACCCCCACTCCCCCACCTCCTCCTCTCCAGATCATTCATGAGGGGCTGGCGCTTGTCCCGAGAGCTCCCTGTCATTTTCAGGGCTTTTTACGCCGCGATCCAGAACCTCGATCAGACAACGAAAACAGCCAAATTCCTTTATTACCGCTGATGTTTTCTTTCACCTCATAACCCCAGCACCGTATACCTGTAACAGAAGGTTAACTTAAAGAGCAGAAGAGGCTACGATTTTGGAAAACAGTAGATCAAGGCTGGAATGGAGAGAGGTGACAGGTGTCAATCAAGAACCAGCTCTGCAGCAGCACATAGGCGTTCATTACAGCTTATAAAGAAACTGAAAACAACCGTTTTAACAACTGTAATTAGGTAGTTTCCACTTTTCTGTTAGGGAATGAAAGAACGGGGCTGACCAGCAAAGAAGCCAAATTAGTTTTATCTGCATTTGGTTTCCTGCACAGTCAACACAAGCTCTCATAGGACCACCTCCTGTTTTTCTGCTAACCGATCACCCTCAATTTTCTGAGCAGCTACTCATCGTTTACTCATAGCAATAATAACGCATCTTCATCTTGAGAGAAAAAAAAAAACATCCTTACAGTCTTCATTGGACACAACGGAGGAAATGATTTGGTGGTGCGTTAACACACAAATTAGGTCATGATGACAAAAATAAATATGTTTTTATTATTTTCAACACTCACCTCTGAAACAGTCCAGAAAACGGTGTTCACATTATTCGGCTCTGTGTCCTGTTTTCCATGTGTATCAACGTGGTGGCCACATATTTTTCATTTTTCTTTTAAATCCTCCAAATGCTGAAATGCCAAAACCAAAACATGATCAGATCTGAACATCCTAAGCTGATAGTTACAAGTTAACTAATATAATATATAATAATATGAGACGTCGCTGGGATTCAAACAATGTTTAGGTTGTTTTGGTACGGTTCTAAATTAATCTTGCGACCCTATAAAAGCTGACATTGGCCGCTCTGAAACATAAAAGTTGCGATGGTGGAAGCTGGGGTGGCAACATGTTAGAGCATTGCTCTAAAAATGTATATTCATAAATCAGGATAGTAGCGGACACGGTGTTAAAAGATAACAGATAATAAAAAGATAAAAATAGCTCAGCTTTGGGCTATTTTGCACTCATTTCAACCCCACCAAAATAAAAGAGTTTCATTTGTTTTGTAACACGCTGCTAGCTAATAATAAAAGACAGCTCGTGCAACATGATTATGTGTGGCACTGGCAGAGAAGCACGTTTAAAAGCGATTAAGGCTCATTTCGCCCAGCGAAGCATGAACTTACACGTTTTTTGAGTGAATAAACGAGCATAAAATGGCCGCAGTTTTAAGGAGATTTTGCAGCAATCGAAAGAAAAAATGTCACAACTAGGAATAAAAGATGTGCATATTCTTGCATCTCTCCGTTCTCGTATGAAGCACTCGTGTTACTACATCTCAGCTACGACGGCTAACGATGCAAGAAAGCTAAACCAGAAAAAAAAAAATGTTCCGACGCCGTTTCAAAAATACAAACCCAAGTTTACGTCCGATAAAAAAAATACAGCATTTAAATAAAAAAAAAACAATGTGGCAAATTATATCCCCGTGATAGAGAATAACAGATGCTGCGCCGTGTAGGTTATTAAAAATAACACTGTCAACAAAATGGCGGCTGCGTTGAATCAACAGACCTGAAATGGATCTCTCCTGTATTTCTTCTTCCTTGCGGCTTAAACCATTATTCCTTTCAGTAACTAGGATCCGTAATATCTCCGGAGATGCTGTAAAATCCACAACGACTCGCCATTAACTGGGCCTGGATGTGTCAGCACGGGCCTCTCTCGTTAATCGGGCCTCCATGTCTGCTCAGCCTGTATCTCTACTGTCTCTGTACAACACGGGTATGGGTTGTATGGCAGGCCGGTGTGACATATAATCAAACCACACAGAGTGCCAATTTTTTAAAGTAATAATACTGGTTCCATTTCTAGTTGAAAAGTTGGATATTCCTTTTGAGAATTTAAAATCAACTGCCATTATTCTAACCTAGAAAATTTAAGATTTCTCATCAGCTGATACTTTTAAATCAAATAGCTGCCTAATGGTGCGTTCACACCGAACACGATTTCAGCATCAGGAGCCTCAGGTTTACATGCAAAGTCTATGGTGGACGCGCTTCAAGCAACGTCGGGAAGTGCTGCGGCGCCTCAAGCGCGATTAGAGCAGCGCGATTTGAACGATCTGAGCGTTCGACGCGCTGAGGCGCAAATCACTGAAGTTAGAAAATCTGAACTTTTGCAGCTCGACACGCCGCGTCAACCAATCAGAGAGACTCCACTGTGTGACGTAGCGACATATTTCCTGACGGGACAGTTTACTGAATGATGTCCACTAACCTGAAGCAGATGGAGAGGAGCTCTTTAGCTGAAATCGAGTGCCTGCAGTCGGTGTCCTGACAGAGATATCCGCACCAATGCGTGGCAGCGACTCATCAGACTGGAAAAATAGTCCTGAAAGCGAGCTGTGAGCCTCTACTCTGAATTATCTGGTGAATTAATTATGAATTAATTATCTGATGAACGTGACATGCTCTTGCTCTCTGTAAATAAAGCAAAGCCACTTCCTCGTCCGACATTAAACAGAGCCTGACAGAGGAGGGAGGGGCGGGGAGGCTGTTGCCGTGCAGCACTTCAAGAGCTGACCTGCGTCTGACCTCAAAGTTCACAAGCGACCAACTTGAGCGTTGGCTGCGATTTTGAAGCTGAAATCGCATTCGGTGTGAACGCAGCATAATGCATCAAAAGTAGTGACAGGTATGGTAATGAACTATTTATTTACACTTTTATGAACCTTTATTATCAGTCTTATATGCATGATCTTCTACCCAAATATTTCAAATTACTAGATGAATTTCTACAACTATCCCAACCACTTGCCTTTTGGAGTCAATCTGATTCAAGATGGCCACCACACCTAATCAACTACAAAAAAATGACAATACCTCAATCAATTTTACACACATTTAGCTAAATTTGGTGTGGTTGTAGCCAACAGTCATACCCAACACGTACTCTGAGTGGTAACAAATATAAATTTAATCTTCATTTAAAGCATGAAAACTGTCAAACAGCATACTTTACAATGTTTTTGATGTGAATTTCTATATTATTAAATGATTGTTTAGAGGTAAATATAATAATTCATCAGGGTTGGTGATGTACACAAAAATCCAAACTGGTACAGAAAAATCTGTGTATCACTCACTCAAAAACGTGGTAACGCAAAGTGGACCTTCTCTAACACAAATCTGTTTACATTCATGGATTCTTTTACAAACCCTATTCTTTATTTGCTGAAACGTTTTGAAGTACCATGTCAATAGCTATGGGCAGATTTAAAATATTTTATTAACTTTATTCATTTCATTTAAAAAAAAACACATTTACACACAACAAAATACAAATCAAATGATTTCCCAGCTTTTCACAAGCCTTGAACGTAGCATTACATTTGGGAATCTGGAATATAAAGAAGGCTTTGCTACACTGAACGCAAGCAAAATTGCAGAACGGCACCCCAAAGAAAATTCCTTGTATTTGCAAAACAATTGCTCTTTTTTTTAAACCACACACAATATTTTCATTTTTCACAATTTTTTGCTCTGAGAAAATTATCCCTGTGAAATCCAGGATTTGTGTACTCTACAAATAAATAATAAACAATACAGCAAGAAATTTGCACATGCACATTTACCAGTTCAAATGCATAACACATTCCAATTTGTGCACTTTAAACTGTGTACATTTCTGCATTTGTGAATATCTTTGAGACAAATTTATCTCTATAAATAAAGTGTCCATTTTGACCAGGTGATGCAACTGTGGACATCTGCATTGAAGAGCTTGTCTATTATATGATAAACCGGCTAGCCATACCAGATGTATATGGAGCGAGGGAAGGGGAGACGAGGAGAGGAGTGGAAATGTCTGTTGTGCGCGGTTCCTGCGGTCCTTGGTCAATGACAAAACAAGTCTCTGCTTTCTTATTTCGCTATTTTCGGTTTCCGTGAAGAGGTTCCTCTGAGGGTCGGTTTCAGGGTGTGTTCCCCGGTGTGAAACAGTCCGCTGTAGCCTGTTTGGACCACTGTGCGTCAACGTTATGTTACAGTGTAAACAGGACACTGAAGCCAATGGAGCTCAAAAAGCCTATTAATAAACCATTGTTATTCCTTTACTCTGCCAGAGTTAAAGCTGTAGGCAACATACAAACAATCATGATAATGGATAATAAATAATTTATAGGCAGCGGTTAAATGTAAGAACTACATGATAAAAATTAAACCAATAATCATGTTCAGGTAAAATTACATCTTATGAAGATCAACAGTTTGAATACAGCTTTAAAAAATGGCACCTATGTTCATACTTTTTGACACAAGAGACAAAATCATGAAGTTGCATGCATGACTCTCCAGTTTGATGGATTTGTGTTTGTTTTTCTTAAAGATGTGACTTTCAGATGCTGTTCTTCTCCTGCAGGTAAGCTTTGATGCTTCTTTTCTTCTCCGCTTGTTCATTTTTCTCACGTTTGTTTTTAAAGCACGCCCTACACAATAAGCTGTCATGGTCAAGGACAGGGACTAAATTGAAAATAAGTGAGAGAACAACCAAAGCCCAAAGAAACATAAAAGAAAAACTTTGAAAGCCCTTCAAAAAAAAAAAATACCTGGAGAACTATTGATCAAAACCACAGAAATTAGAAGTGGTTTGATCCCTTCGCACAGTATACATATATGTTTTTATATTAATTATCAATACGAATCTTTAGTTTCAAGAGGCAGTTTTATTATTAGTTACAAAGGAAAATGTTATTTTAATATTCAAAGGAAACAAAATGCAATCATTTTACTCTTGAGATCTCAAACCAATGAACATTTATATGTTTAGTAAAAACAGAACTTAAAATGTCCATATAAATATAAATAAATATTGAACACGTCATCATTTTTCTCAGTAAATATATTACTAGAGGTGCTAATGACATGAAATTTTCACCAGATGTTGGTAACAACCCAAGTGATCCATACATACAAAGAAATCCATAAATGTCCAGAAATGAAGTTATTTGTAATAATGTGGAATGGCACAGGGAAAAAGTATTGCACACTTACTGAAATTTATCTAATACTTTGTACAAAAGCCTTTGTTGTCAATGACAGCTTCAAGACGCCTCCTGTATGGAGAAACTAGTGGCATGCATTGCTCAGGTGTGATTTTGGCCCATTCTTCCACACAAACAGTCTTCAAATCTTGAAGGTTTCGTGGACCTCTTCTATGAACTCTGATCTTTAGTTCTTTCCATAGATTTTCTGTTGGATTCAGGTCAGGTGATTGGCTGGGCCATTCCAGCAGCTTTAGGCGGCTGTGGCGGAGTGGTTAGGTGAGTTGTCCTGGAACCAGAATGTCGCTGGTTCGATCCCCAGTCCAGCCGTCTCAGTTGTTGTGTCCTTGGGCAAGACACTTCACCCACCTTGCCTACTGATGGTGGTCAGAGGGTCCGGTGGTGCCGATGTATGGCAGCCCCACCTCTGTCAGTGTGCCCCAGGGCAGCTGTGGCTACAGTGTAGTTTGCCATCATCAGTGTGTGAATGTGAGTGTGAATGGGTGAATGTCTGTTAGTGTAAAGCGCTTTGGGGTCCGGAGGGACTTGAAAAGCGCTCTATAGGTTCAGTACCATTTACCGTTTAGTTTCTTTCTCTGAAACCAACTGAGAGTTTCCTTGGCTTTGTGTTTGGGCTCATTGTCTTGCTGAAATGTCCAGCCACGTTTCATCTTCATCATCCTGGTAGATGGAAGCAGATTTTTATCAAGAATGTCTCTGTACATTTTTCCACTCATCCTTCCTTCAATTATTTGAAGTTTGCCAGTACCATATGCTGAAAAACAGCCCCACACCATGATGTTCCCACCTCCAAACTTCACTGTTGGTATGGTGTTTTTGGGCTGATGTGCAGTGCCATTTGACCTCCAAACATGATGTGTATTCTGGCATCCAAACAGTTCAATGTTGGTCTCATCTGACCAGACTATATTCTCCCAGTATTACACAGGCTTGTTTAAATGTTGTGCAGCAAACTTTAAAGGAGCTTCAACATGCTGTTTCTTCAGCAGTGGAGTCTTACATGGTGAGCGTGCATACAGGCCATGGTGGTTCAGTGCATTATTTATTGTTTTCTTTGAAACAATCGTACCTGCTAATTCCAGGTCTTTCTGAAGCTCTCCATAGACATTCTTCTGTAACCGATGCCATCATTATGCTTTGCAACAATAAGGTTGTGAAGGTCTTGAGAGAGCTCTTTACTTTTACCCATCATCACGGTTCTTGTGTGATACCTGGCCATCATTTGGGACTGAACCAGCTGATATTAACTTGCACTGACAAGGGGCAGGCTTGATTTCTAATTACTGAGAGAGTTCAGCTGGTGTCTTGGCTTTCCATGCCTTTTTACACCTCCCTTTCTTCATGTGTTCAATACTTCTTCCCTGTGCCATTCCACATTATTACAAATAACTTCATTTCTGGACATTTATGGTTTGATTTCTTTGTGGATCACTTGGGTTGTTACGGACATCTGGTGAAAATTTCATGTCATTAGCACCTCTAGTAATATATTTACTGAGAAAAATGGTGACGTGTTCAATACTTATTTTACCCGCTGTATACAAGGTGCTTCATCAACATGGTTATTCAACTTGGATTATCATGTTATTAAGCAAAACAAAATAACAGAAAAGGTTTAACAACAGCTTTATCTTGGTAAAAAAGTCGATGCAACACTGAACCTGTTGTACTTTCTCCATAACTCTGAGATTCTGTCATTTTAACAGCTGAGTGGTGAATTAGCTCACATCAAAGTCAGTCATTCAGAAAACTGCCTTGTGGAACAGTGGAGCAACAAAAACAAAAAACTTCTGAATCTTGTCAAAGATCCTTACAGAAGTGGCGTGGCGTAAAAAAAAAAAAACAGTTACATTAGTCAAAAACGTCCTTGGCAGAGATGCGTGAATGACAAGCATTGAAGCAGCACGCTACGACTGCAGTTCACATGAAGAGTTTTATTTAGAAGCAGCTGATCTGACATGAGAAGATGAGCTTTATAGAGCTGTGGGCCCTTTCCTCACATCACCTGCCTCTCCTGTTCCTCGAGTCCTGCCTAGGGTTGGGCAATATTGGCTTATTTACCATGTACTGAGATCAAAACATTCAATACGAAATAATTCTAAAATGTTTATTTTGACATTGAGATAAATCAATAACAGCAGCAAACTGTGAAAGCATGACAGTTTTGTAATACAAAAAAAGTTGTAATGCTAACTATTACAATACACACCGAACAAAACAATCGATACTTCAAATAATTCATATTTTTTACAATGTTAAATTTTTTGGCAATGCAGTTAAGTCCTTAATTTTATTAATAAAATTACTTGTTAGTTCACACACAAGCAAAAAAAAAAAGCCATCTTAAAGACCCATCAACTAAGGATCGCATATTTTTTAACTTTCAGAAAAACACAGGTCCCAATTCTTTTTTTAACAAGTGTATACACGAGCAAGTCCTGCCCAAAATAGTAGCATTATCCTGAATTCACTGACTCTTTTTTTTAGGACTACACCACCTCAGAGGGTTTTACAATCAGTCTTTACAATTTGGTTATTTCTGTTTGGCAGTTTGTCACGTATGATTGCAAAGTGCCCCGAGGGTTATTAAATAGACTTGGCTCCTTTTAAAAATGATTCTCCGTCAGGCTGAAAGCAGCATCCTCGTCCCTCCGCGGCCAGTGGGTCCATCTCTATCGAGGTGCGGTGAAGGCCCCCTGGGCAGCAGAGGCAGCTGCTTGGCGTACGGCCTGATTGGACATGACTCCGGTGGCGAACTCAGCCTGAGCCTTCTGGAAGCTGGCATCGGTTTGCCTGTACAGGCTGTGGATCTGAGGCAAAGGGGAGCACAGTATGTTGACACCTGATACGTGTATCAATTTATCATTATATTCTGAACACTGCAAGGAAGAAAGCGATACCCACAACCTGATATTGTGGCTTTTATTTACTTGTTTCTGCACTCAGAGCTCTGTTATTAATGGTAAAGTTCTGCATATTCTGTTTTGTTCATAAATGACTGAAAATACTTATGTTTAAATTTATGCAACTTCCTGTGAATTTTTTTTACATAAAGAACAAGAAAAAAAACTCACCTTTTTCATGAGGACAACCCCCATGGCGGTTTGGGCACTAAAGCAGATGGCGTTTATAATCATTATTGCTCCAACAGCCGTACTTTTACTCAAAGCAGCCAGGCTTACTATCCAACCACTGACAGAAAAAGAAGGTGAAGATGTAATGATGTATTTAACAACAAAACCCACACTACAAGTTTAAAGTCCCACGTCACAGATTATAAGAATACAAATAAAATAACTTGTGTATTTATCAGTCACCTGAATCCTGACCCCGGGATGCCAATGGTCATGAAGACAAAGAGGCCCACTTGGGCAAAGAAAACGAAAAAGAAGAAGAAGAAGTTGAAGGAGCTGTCACTCCTATAGGAGAGAGAGAGAAAAAAAGTACGGCCAAGTTTTACATCAGGTAAATTTAGTGACATCATAACTGAAACAAATGAAAATCAGCATGAGATGACAGTAAACACCTGAAGGCTTTGTAAACGGGTCGATACCAACAGACGAAGGAACAGGGGGTGAAGAGGATGGCCCAGAGGATGGCGAGGCCAAAGCCAGAACCGTTGGTGGTGTCCTTACAGAAGTAGGCCATTAAGGAGATCAGGTTGAAGCAAAGCGTGAAGGTGCAGACTACAAACCAGAGAAATTATATTTAAAAAAATGCTGTCACTGAGAGGAAGGATAAATACAAAAAAACACAACAACAAACCCTGGATCTAAACCACTTCTCACTTTTTTATGCAATTTGTTAATTTTTCTTTCAATCTGTATCAAGGTTCAAGCTTAAATTTAGCCTACATGTGCATTAGTAAACACTCTTAACTGAGCTTTAATTGATGGTAAGTATGAAGCCACTTACAACAGCAACTGAAATAGAGAGTGCCCTATAAAGCTGGGTACACACCAAACGCATTTGGAGCAGCAAAAGCAGCCAGTTTACATGCAAAGTCTATGGTGGCCGCATATCTAGGAGCAGTGCAGCGTGTTGCGGCGCGTTTTGGCAGTTCAAAGCAGCGCGCAACGTAGCGGTAGGATGCGGCAGAGCATTTTCCGCACATGCGTCAAGGTCCAAAGAAGCGGCTGCTGGAGTTAAACAAATTGAACTTTGGCTGTTCGACGCGCAGCAGCAACCAATCGGGAGAGAATTTTTTTCCACGTGACGGTTTCACGAACCCGACACGGACAGGAGCCTTTAGCTGAAATCGACCGTCTGCAGTTGGTGTTCTGGGTGGAGATAATCAGCACCGACGTGATGAGACAGCAGCTCCCTGAGCTCGGGACAAATAATAAATAAAAGGTCCCTCAGTTCGCAGCTCCTGGAGTGGCCAAACTAAACCACCTCTAAATTATTTGGTGAATTAATTATCTGCTGTGTGCAAGTTTGCTTGCTCTTTAGTAAATAAAACAAACCCGTTTTATTTATTTTATCTTTATTTCACCCGTCATTAAGGACAATCTGGTCCCGGTCTGGAAAAAAAAAGTCCATCAGAGCTCCTCTAAATTATCTGGTGAATTAATTATCTGCTGTGCGCAAGTTCGCTTGCTCTTAAGTAAATAAAGCAAAGCTATTGTATTTATCTTTATTTCAAACGTCAACAGACCCGAAAACGAACAAAGACGCTCCTCCCATTGCGTGTCTTCAGACGCATTCGGTGTGAATGGACAGCTGTTGACAAGCAGCCAAACGCATGCGGCAGGAGCATCTTGGCTGCTCAAAACGCGTTTGGTGGGAACCCGGCTTAAGACAGTCTAGCAGTGGAGTCTCAGGCTTTGTAAAAACAAGCTCTTGCATCCAGCAATAGAAGTCACAGAGACACGAGCCATCCCCTACAGGAGCTGTCGGGTAATGATTTTAGAGTCAGCTTCACTTTTAGTCGAGTCAGTTAATCCGACTCCCAAAATGCCACAGAGCAGCAGCAGTTCATTAAAGTGTGAGTGTGATGTAGACGCTCCGGTGATGGGGACTCACACAGCCAGAAGTAATACATGATGGACACGATGCGCTGGAAGCGTTGGCTGATCTCCACATTGATGTCTTGGTAGAAGCAGGGCCCCACAGGACAGAAAGAAGGCAGCGGGGGCCAGTTGTTCTGACGAGCTGAAGAAAAGAAAAAAAAGTTGAGGGAAGTTAGTTATTTAGTTTTATATTACTGGATAAATACAGATATCTGATAAGAAAAGTCTACTGTTAAACACACAAAACTAATTAAATTTAGAAGTGGAGAAAGATGGAAATATCAATCCTAAATTTCCTTCTAAATCTTTATTCCAGTCCTCTCTGCTGGTTCTTACTGGCTCCAGGTCCGAGGCTGTGAGACTGCAGCTCTCGCTCCCTCCTCTCCAGCTCCTGGGCTTTCCTCTCCAGCTCCTCCTGCTTCCTCAGGAGCTCGGCTGTAGTTGCGTTCACTGCGGGCTGACAAATCAGACAGCAGATACTGTATTTGAGCTGTCATAACTGTACATCACCGGTCACCTTTGTGTCGGATAAAAGTGACTATGTAAAATTAAAAATGGGAATATTTTGTATTTTCCAGACAGTTTAGTTCTATACCACAATCAAGTAACTATGATACCTTTAGTTGTTATTAAAATGCTTTATATATCAAAATAAATTTGAATTTGGATCATAGCCGTATCTATGTGCCATAAAATTGGCCTCTGTCTCATTAAGAACCTCCTACTGTTTCCAACACTCCCATTGCAGCACGTTTTCACAAGAATGCTTCAAGACGTCTGCGACCTTTCATGGGAGTGTTGTATTTTATTGTAAAAAAAGAAGCAATATTATACACTGTACTATCAGTTTTGGGAAAATGGCATCTCAGAATACAGTTGAACCTTACTCGAATTGGACCCAGAAAGTATGTTCTCTGAAGAACTGGAGCGGGTACAGAGGGTCTCTTACAAGACACTCATTCTCTCATACATAGGCTTCAATGTTTAGCTACTTTTTGCGAAGGAACTATAAATGTAGGTCATTATAAAGCTTTTTTGCAATGAACATTAACCACTTTTAAGATACGTTTAGCTAGTCTGTTGGATCTGTGTCAGGGAGGCGCCTGGGAGGAGCTTTGAGTAAATAGGCGGTGCTTTACTCCAATTTAGATTCTTTGAAGGGCAAGTGGGAGATGGACTTGGAGGAATCCATATCAGACACAGTTTGGCAAAAAATTATTCAAAATATATATTCGTCCTCAGTATGTGTGAAACATTTTATAGTTCATTTCAAGGTAGTACATCGTCTACACTGGTCTAAGGACAGATTGTGCAAATTCAAAAAGGACTTGGATCCGTCGTGTGATCGTTGTAAACAATCTCCTGCCACACTTCTGGTCTTGTCCAAAGCTACATGGATACTGGCAAGGCATCTTTGATACCTTTTCAGGACTATTTGGACGAACTGTTCATCCATCACCATTCATCTCTCTCTTTGGGGTGGCTCCAGCAGAAGCTTCCCTCAGTGAACATCAGAGGACGGTGTTAGCTTTCTGCTCTCTACTGGCTAGAAGACTTATTCTTCTTCGATGGAAGGATCCACATCCTCCAGTATATGGTCATTGGTTAAGAGAATTTATGTCTTACATTCATTTAGAGAAGATTAGATATACTGTTAGGGGATCTGTAAACAAATTCTTTGACATCTGGCAGCCATTTATATCGTACGTGGAAAAAATTTCGGCAGATAACTTTGTGTAAAGGTCAAATATTGTTTCATGTACACAAACCTGTGTCTTGTACTGTCTGATACATGAATACAAGAAGTATTCATGTTTTATTAGTAGATCCGGTATAGGTGGGGAGGGATGGGAGGGTTCTCAGGGGTGTGTGTTTTTGTTAGTTTGTTTTCTGTTTGTGGTTTGTTAAAAATAATAAAAAAGACTTTGACAAAAAAAAAAATAGGCGGTGCTTTGTATGAGCAAGCATTTAGGCGCCTCTGAATGGCTACCACAGGAAATTCAAGGATTTTTTAAACATACATGAATGAGTCAAAGCAACACTCTGGGTATGTTTTTGATGAGGGAATGACATTAGAACATGATATAAAGCTCAAAAGTTGTTTTTGCATAATACCACTTTAATATATTTACCAGGCATCTTTCAAGAAGTGTTGTCAAATTTAAAAATGTTTTTAAAGAAGATAAAGACGCTTGCATTACTCATTTAAGAATGCATTTTCCCTTTAGTTTTGGAGGATTTAGCACCCAGCTTTGCACAAAAACACACTTCAAACTGACCATAAATTATGATAATATGTGCTTTTTTTAACTTCAAAAATCCCCACATTTAATGCCACAGCACAAATACCTGAGAGTTATAAGAGCCGTAGTTTCGAGGTTCGGTGGGTGTTGTTCTGCTGGGCGGTGTTTGCGCAGGCGCAGGTGGAGGTGAGGTGGCTTCATATGGTGGGGGAGGCTGTAAAAAGTTCAGGTAAAAAACAAACGAAAAGGAAAACCACATTAGTCTGAGCAAAAATCTAAAGTGTTGACATTTTTTAGAGCAATAAAAAAAGCTACTAGGAGATTCAAAAATACTGCACAAAATCCACAAAGCAACATGTTTCTGCTTTAAAAGTATCATTGGGAATGCCATCTTTGCTTACCCCAGCTGGTTTGTCAAAGGGGTTGTAAAGGTCCAGTGTGGCAAAGCCTGTGTTGCTGCTGTGCTGGGCTACAGCAGGGTCCTAAAACAAAACAAAAACAGACTTTTATTTTTTAAGTGATTTATCACGTTTGACAAGTTGCTACGTTTACTAAAAGCTTGGTTTAATCATGTGATCATGTTGATAGAAGCAGAGTTTAATAAGAAAAAAGGGCAGCTGTGAGCTAAAAACAACACGTCTGGTGATAATCACGCGCCCAGCAAAAGACCCACCTGGAACGGGTTCTGGTCCTCCATCGGTTCTGGAAAGCTTGTGTACTGTGACATGGTAGTGGCAGCTCACGTCAGGAGAGCACCAGTTATATCTAACAGGGAAAAAAAAAACCCAACGTAGTCTACAAAGTAAAAAAATATGCTTTTGTTTCTGATCCAATCAGGGCGGCTAATGCTGGTGTTGCGTCCGCTCAGCTAGCTTCGCGCTCCCGCTGCTCGGTGCTCATCTCCTCGCTGGTTAAAGAACTTTAGCTCCAGTCCAGTTCGATTCTTTAACAATAAGGAAGGTCAGGGACTGTGCTAAGGTGTTAAGAAGTCTCTGGAAAATGAATAAATTCACATTTTCCTCGCGCAGTACGTTCATCAGAGGAAACAGGAAGTAAAGCTCCACGAAGACTCGGTCATGTGACTTCTGCTGCGGTAAAGAGTCACGTGACAAAAAACAGGGGGCGGAACCCGAGCGTCTTTTTCTCTGTTGATTCATTTTTTTTATCGTCATGTTTACCAGAGTCCCTCAATTACAATTTTATTTTTGCACTTGTAACTTGTAAATAATAATAATAAAAAATAATAAAAATAATAAATTAAAAAAAAAAACAGCAAAATAAAATGTGCATAAATAAGTATGCATGTCCTGATGCATCTCAGTAACTCAGGTAGAAAATTCCAAAAAATAAAGCTGATGGTCCTCTGAAGAAAAAGTCACGACTCAACATCTCGTAATTATGATATAATTAAAATATATATATAAAGATTAATATGTCGTAATTTTAGGACATTAAGTTATGAATATAAAAAAATACTGGTGAAATGCTGGATCATAAATTTGTAGGTAGTAGGCCTATCACATAATTTTCAGATACCAAGCCATAATAAAAATCCCGTCATGTATTCATGTTTTACTGTCAAATTGTAGTCAGAATAATAAGCTGTATATTTTTATTTGTATTTGTCATGTTTGTATTTATGTGACTGTGATGCTTTTATTAAGCGGCTGTCAACAGGTTAAAAAGGAAGCTGTAATTCTCAGTTTGTCCAGCAGATGTCAGACTTGTTCATCTCTGAAGTCAGATGTGATTTTTCAAAACAAAAGTGGGATTATAAACTGCAGCCTTGAAAATACAAAAGTTTCAAGAACATTTGTTATATATTTATTTCTAATGACACTGAATAAACAAACATCAACACAAACTTTAGACACTATCACAAGAACTTCTCTATGCTACCTCAGACATATCTACACATATACTCATTTAAAGTTGGACTTTATTATGTCATAAATCAATTATTGGGACTGTGAGTCATTTGTGGCCAGTATGTGTGCAGAAACCACACAAAACAGTTGATCTTCTCATAAATAACCCCAGAGTCACTGGTTGGGCCACAGCAGAAAGGATTACGTTTTCACTTTGAGTTTGCACACATTTCATGCTCTACTGCTAATGCACAATCCAGTCTTATTTTTATTTTCTTCTTCTACAAGTGACAAGGATCACACGTGGGTAAGGACAGTCGTGAACGTTTAAACAAGTACACCAAGTAGACATTTGGTACTATATCTAAATTAGACTGTATGTTGATGTGAAGGTTTGTTTTCCTCTTCCTTCTTCAGCAATTTGACATTATTTGAGCCTTTTTTATAGATTTTTTTAAAATATCTGAACAGCTTGCACAGTGAGTTTGTTTTGTACTTACTAAATTACAACATTTTAGATTTCAAAATTACGATTAGACAATTCATAGTCAGTTCAGTTCAGTTCAAAATACTTTATTGATTCCAAACGGGAATTACGTTTTGGAATAATCCATCCAAGAGAGACAAAAACAAGAATCACATGCATGGGGGGCAGGTGCCCCGGGCTGCAGCCATGGGCGCTATACATTATAGGGCCTAGGCCTACTTCTTCTTCATCTCATGAAAAAAAGAAGTCCTCAACAAAGTTATTCCTAAATTGTAATGATCCACTAACTAAAATCTTGGTGATTCAACAAATTAGTCATTTTAAGCTGTTTTTTATGAGGAAAACTTAACCCTAAGTTAAGACCACGTGACTCAACCACTGATGTTGACCTTGAAAACCTCAGGTAAGCTTTTATTGTTTTTTTTTTTTATTATTATGGCAAACTCTCAAGAAGTAAAGCTATCCTTTATAAAACCTGCTCTGCTTCAACAACAAGCTTGCTTTTTGTTTGACACCTGACTCATCTGCCGCTTCGATGGTCAGTCCAATTTGGCAGAGAAACGAGCGCTGAACTCAAGTGCCTCCGTAGTCCTAAAACCACAGCATTCCTCCCCGGCCAATCAAGCTATGCAACGCTCCATGACATATCTGCCTGAGGAATGAACTGGCATAACAGTTGTGAGTGGAAAGTGACCCGCCTACATGGGGACTGCTGCACTCTGCTCCAATGATGCTTACAGACTTTTTTTTTTCAAAGGGGTCATTTAGGTCAAATTTCGTGGTTTTGGATGCACATGTTTGTTTACAGTAGATGTTTTCTCAGAAACGTTTCCATTCCTTCCAGGATGCAGTTTATGAGCTGTGGTTTTAGTGCTTACACAATGACAAGGATATTAGTAAAGCGCCAAAAACACTTTCTGTCTTTGAGACTAAAAACATCTTGGGATCTATTCTAATTCTCTCTTGTGATATTTTTGATTATAGCTCTGAGCAACATTTCTTCAAGTGTTCTGGAAAGATTTTCACCAAGTTTTAGAGTCTTGAGCTTAAATATGATTTATCAGGTTTATTACATATTGAGAATTTTGTTTGACAAAAATTATTTTTGCTTTGCTGATAGTGTTAAAAGGGTAATTAAGACTCCTTAAAAGTTATTGTATTTTTTTATTTTTGACTGGATTTTTCTTCAAATGGCTGAGAAAAAAATCTGAATTGTGAGTTTAATTGCAAAATTCTGACTCTTCTCAGAATTTAGTCTTTAATCATGTGAATTCTGAGTTTAAAGTCAGAATTCCTAGCGAAAACAGTCAGAATTATGGCGTTAATCCCACCATCTGGAATCCAAATTCTAAGAAAAATGTCAAAATTCCAAGAAAAATGTCTGAATTCTTTTACTTGTATTTCAAAATTCTGACTCTTTTCTAAGAATTTAGTCTCTAATCTTGTATATTCTGAGTTTAAAGTCAAAATTCTTAAGATAAAGTCAGAATTATGATTTTAATCCCACTATGTAGAGGAAAAAATCCAAGAAAAATGTCAGAATTAAGAGAAAAATGTCAGAATTCTGACTTTAATTTCAATCTTCTGATTTTTTTTCCAGAATGCAGACTTTCCAATTCTGAGATTCTGAGTTTAAAGTCAGAATTCTGACTTTAATTAACCCTTTTCTATATAAGATGACACACACGTTTATTTGACCATGCAGGTCAAATTAAGTTAATGGAGTGCAGTAGTGACTTCCCTCCTCCAGGCAGATCTAACCACTGATGTTAATGAGACTATTCATCCTAAAAGGAGTGTGCTGCAGCTGCTTGCTCAGCACTGTGTGTATAAACTGGGAAACAGATCAGAGGGGGGGGCTGGTCTGTTTGTCATTTAAAAAACTGGAAAAACCATCACTGCCTGTGAACCAGTCGCACTCTCATCAGGAAGTGCCGTAAAGGTCATTTATCACAGGAGGGTAAAGTTTGACACAAACTGAACACGGGTGTGAAGTTTTAGCTGCTTTCAGGATGGATGTTGACGACTATCAAATCTATAATTTAAAGCTTAAAATTAACTTCACGTAAACAGCTGAGTCTAAGAGACCTGGTATGCTTCGCACTTGTGTGAAAAATCTGAAGGTAGAGCGAGACAGATTTTCATGAACACTGTCTCGGAAGACAGAAACCGCGATGCCAAAAAATACTTTACTCATGGTCAAGCTCTCATGTTCTCTCACTCGTTTTCCTTTCCATCCACTCCCTGTTTTCCCCTCGTCCGTGCCAAGTGTCTCTCATTACAGAGCTTAGAAAATATGAACTGTCTTCAGGAGTTTTGCTTTTCGTGTGCTAATCATGTACGTATTGTAGTGAGCTTTGATGACAGAGTGCACACAGAGAACAAAAAAAATGGAATGCAAATGGAGAACAAGATGTGGAGAAACGGAACAACAGGCACAAACAACGATTTCATATAAAATAGTTTATTACCATTAAAAAACAACAAGGGCACAGGTAAAAGACACTTATAAGGAATGTATGACATGACTAAATCACCCATTAAGAGTACATGTTGATGTTGAAGGCCACTTGCCTTCTGTGCAGAGTTCAGCTCGTTGGACTAAAGAACAATCTTGGACGAGGAAGGAAAAAAAAACAGAGTGAATGTAAACCATGCATGAATAAGTCTCGTACAACAGAACAAAAGGGAAACATGTCCTCATTCCCTCTCATAAACCCTGGTGCAGACTACATCACCGGCAGTCATTGTCTGAAGGAAAACATAAAAAAAGAATTAAATTATCTTTTGGAACCACTTTGTGATTATACATCATTTTCACCGTGTTCTTAAGCAATAACTAATAACTTACAAGTAATACAGCATTGTTCCCTAAATCTTAGGTGAAAACAAGACCGTGATGGTTTGTCTTCTGGTATCAAACATATTTTTCACTATATTAGCAGCCAAAAAGCTCCACTTAGCATAAAATGAACTGATACATTTTACTGATGGTAATATGGTCACAAATGCAACTAGAACATCTGCATTTCCTGTGAAACTGCAGTGTGAATGCTTTATGCTGAAAGATTGCTGAGTAGCTAAAAAAGCTGAAAAGTAGCTTGAAAAAGGTAAAAACAAAATAGCTGAAATGGCTAAACACAAACAGAAAGAGCACATGTTTGCTGAATTAAGCAGTAAGAAGCTGAACTATCGCAAAAAGTCAAACTGAGCTGAAAAAAATATAAAATTAGCTAAAAAAAATAGTCAACACAACAAGTCCTGTAATTAGCAGAAAGCAGATGAAAGAAGCATAAAAAAACTAAAATAGCATAGCAGAAAGAAGCACAAAAAAGTTTAAATTAGCAGAATGGCAAAAGGTAAAAAATATAGCAAAGATTTATAAACATTTTTAAGAGTTTTAAGGATGTTGTAAACAGCTTCAGTTTCAATAAGAAAAACATGACAAAAAAATTCTCAAACAATATAAATTGCTGAGAAGTACTAGCAGGGATGTCCTGAATGAGTTGAATATTTATTTGTTGAAATAGCACAAAAACTGTGGGACAAGATACAAGCCAAAAAGTGGACGGAAGGGAAAAAAATGATCTCAACCGTGCACGCTTTATTAACATTTACACATTTAATGGATATTTTAACTTACATCTCTGTTTGGAGACATAAAACCATACTGCTAAAGCTTTCAGGCTAAATGTATTTTTTTAATTCTTTGTAAAGTTGCGTATTAATGCTTTATATGAAGTAATTACCAGTATGAGCTCTCCATCATTGGTCAGTTCTCGGGTCCACGCTGTTTTAGGCCCGTCGCCTTTCTGTAAGGTCTGTTCACAGCTGATCTTTCGGTCTGTTTCCCATTTAGGAAAACTCTACGGGAATCAAATAAAAAAAACTTACATCACTAAAGAGCTTTTACATTTTTTTAAGGTTTGTTCACAAGTGAAGCTCATTGCCAATTGCTAGAATCTGTGACTTTTTTATGGCGTGTCAGGAACTATAAACATCAATCATTCAGCACAAAGAAATTAGGAACAGATCTCTGCACTGAAATAACTTCCATATGTTGTTTTTGAACAGAACTGCAGCCAGTTATCCTGTCCTTGGAAAAGTTCTGGTATGCATGTTACATTACACAGAAAATCTTTATGAGGAAAAAAAAGGTGTACCGTGCAGGGCCGCCCATCCACTGTGGCCTCGCTGAAGGACTGACCCACGGTGAAGGAGACGTGAGTGGTGCGAATGCTGGTGGAAGTCTTAATGGAGAACGTCTCTTCTTGTTGGGTGATTTCCACGGCCGGACTGGAGGCTGCCGCCACGGCTATCTTCCTCAGGAACACGTTAACGCCTAATGATTCACAAACAGAACAAACGTCAGACTGGGAGCAGCGGAGGGATGATTTATAACGAGTGGAATGAATGTAATCACAGCCAGGAACACCAGTGGTTTTTCATGTTAATGTGGTGAATCTTTCTGTACCTTAAGATATTTGATAGTTTTACACATATTAGATGTACCGTGTGGCAGTTTAACAATAACTGGGGAATGGTTGGAATTTAGCTTTTTGCTTGGGGCTCATTGAAACATTTGAGAGTCAACAAAAGACATTGAAAGTAACAAAGTTCAGCTTTTTATGTGTGTTCTGCTACATTCTAGCTTTTGCTGTTGCATTGCTACAAAGAATTCTGCGAAACCAGAAAAGTAATTTATTTCTTAGTTTCAAGTTTAAATGAACCAAAACCAAAAATGCTAACATAAAAACCACTAACCACACTAAGCTTGTTAGTGTGTGCCTAATGGGAAAACATACTTATTTGGGAAGCTCCTATAAACCACAAGAGAAACAGAATTAAAACCTAAATTTACACCAATATAACTTCAAACTTCTCAGCACAGGATTGCAGTTCTGAGAGTTATCTGTTAGCAAAAACATCTCCGTCTTCTTCTGCTTATCCATCAGGTCGCGAAGGCAACAGGTCTAGAAAAACCCAGACATCCTTCTTCCCAGAGAAACTTTCCAGCTTGGGGGACCCCGAGACCTTCCCAGGCCAGAGAGGATACATAATCCCTCCAGCGAGTCCTGGGTCTTCCCCGTGGCCTCCTACCAGTGGGACGTGCCCGGAACACCTCTAAAGGGAGGCGTCCAGGAGGCATCCTAATCAGATGCCCGAACCACCTCAACTGACTCCTTTCGACGTGGAGGAGCAGCGGCTCTACTCCGAGCTCTTCCCGGATGACGGAGCGCCTCACTCTATCTCTAAGGCTGAGCCCGGCCACCCTATGAAGGAAGCTCATTTTGGACACTTTTATCCGGGATCTCGTTCTTTCGGTTACGATCCACGCCTCGTGATCATAGGTGACGGTTGGAACGTTTGCTCAAGATGGGAGACTGTGATGAAGTGATTCAACGCAGCCTGCTGGCTTCTTCTTCAGATTGTTCTTTTTTATGTACAGTACCCTGAGACAACGTTTGTTGTGACTTGGCGCTGTATAAATAAACCGAACTGAATTGAACAGATAGACCAGTAGATCGAGAGCGTTGGCTTTTAACTCCGCTCTTTCTTTACCACGACCAACCAAAGCAACACCCTCCTTTACTGAGGACCCAATCTGTTGGTCCACATCACAAAATCAAAAAATCACAGTTTTTAGTTTGCAGGTTTGAAAAACACAGGACACCAACACTGACACCCTCTCAGTTTGTTGTTACTGTTAGTAAAATAACAGGAGTTCTGTCATGATTGATTTTCTGCTTCTGGCAATAGCATGTGCTTCAACCAAATATTGAAATTGGAGGCATTTCAGAGCAACATGTGTCAGAAAGCACACTCATAAAACTTTCTTGTTTTTATGATAAATCATAAATCTTTTAAATGCAACGAACAGAACAGATGGCTTTAAGAAAGATTCAAAGGTTGGAAAATAAAGGTTTGCAATCATTTTGCTCTGGCTGCAGGTTTTTGCTATGTTATTAAAGTTTGACCACTGTGGATTGATTTTAAGTACCGGTACCTCTTTGTTCTTTGAGAGTCCCCTCAAACCAAAGCTTCAACCGTTCATCGCTCTAAAGCTATGAGTGAGCTGATGAGCAACTTATCCTTAAGTTTTTGCTCATTCGGCTTTGTTCGGACCATACTGGCTCATGCTGTGACACATACAGGAGGTAACACACACAGGCACACGCACACTTAAAATGCACAGCCTGGCCCTTGGGGAGGCAGTGAAGGAAAGTCAGGCTCAAGAGTCGGATGGCTGCTGGGGCCCATGTCAAGGCTTAGTTCTGTTTACATTAGCTGTAATTACAACCACATGAGTCGGACCCTGCTTTAGATGAGTCTAATCCAATATTTGTCCACAGGCTAGATTAAGGATGCCGACGGATGGCCCAGGCCTGACCCATTACTCCTGCAAAAAGAACTCAGACCTGGATTTTGGTTCTTTGTTTCCTTCCAATCTGAGTGGACTTTCACTTGGGAAGCTGACAAGAACTCGTGATGGAGAGTCATCCTATTTTCTTGCCTCTTTTTCAGTTTTTTTTTATTTGAATTAAATGCTTTTATTAGGAAAGCACCAGTTCACAGCATGAGTCATTAGGTACTGCTAAAACTTAATTACTTGCAATAAAACTGAATCCCATCAATTCCATGCAATCGTGACTAAAATCGGATCCAGTTAATCCAGTTTTATCTTATTCATTCCTATTAGACTTCAGTGCAATGCAGTTTTTTTAATGAATGAAAAACCATCAAGCAACTCGCAATTAACCTTGTGATGAGTGATTTTGCGTTCCAAGCAGAACAACTAACAGAACAATGCACCAACATGATGAAAAGCTCTGAATGGATGAACTCACCCAACGCCTTCAGAAGCTCCTCGAAGTTTTCCGAGGACTTCATTCTCCATTTTCCTGAGAAATCTGTAACTTTATCTTCCATTTCTCTCCCCTCTTCCTCCTTCCACTGCACAGATGAGGTTTGCAGATCTGATGGGAAAAAACCTCGGCGGTCGCTTTGTGAGATCTTCTCCTCTGTTTGCATCTGCGCCTCTTTTCATTGGCTCACAGCTCGCCTAAATCTGACGCTGGTCCAGCCAATGCTGAGGCTGGTGTCAGGGTGGGACTCCCCCTCCCACCTCCTCTTTCACAGCTCTCGCTGCCCCCCCTCCATCACCGCCTCTGACAGAGTGGTGAAAGATTTGAATCCCAGCTGGAGAATGCATTTCCAGCAATGCTTTTGATGTCACAGCTTGGATAGCGGGGCAAAGTGTTAATTGTTTTTTTTTTTTTTAGGGAGATGGTGTCATGTTAGCGACCATGTTCTGACAAGATAATAAGTAGGTAAATATATTTAGACACGTTTGGAAAGTTAATTCATTTGATTTGTGAACCAAAAACAAATCAAGATTCGGTTTTCAAAGAGCTGGAATGTGAAACCTGATATGAGGGTAAAGCTTTTGAGCTGCAAGGTTGGAGGTAGGAAAGCTGGCACAGAAAGAGCCAAAGATAAGACATCCCTCTGAGTGACTCTAATGTAACAGAGAGAGGAGGGGAAGTCACACTGTTACCAGCCTGTTTCTACAAATCACCACATCTTTATCTGAACAAGCAAAACTCCTCAGATAAAGACATAGAAATTGACACACCAAACATTTTGTTAGTTTACACAGCAATATCGTACATTGATTTCTGGGAATGTTATAACTATCTTGCAATTTTGTACAAAATAAAACTCAAAGTTAAACTAGAGAGATTGCATTTCTTGCAAAAATGCTAGTGTGAATGCTCCATGCTGAAAACTTAAGCTGAGAACTTTTGAAAATAGGAAAAGTGTTAATGTGAGCTCACTTTGAAAAGCTAAAAGAAGCAAAAAAAAAAAAAAGCCTAACTTTGCAGAAAAACAGTAAAAGGAGTTCAAATGTAGTTCAAAATAGAAAACAGCTAAAGGCTAGCTGAATATAGTTGAAAACGTCTGTAAGAAAGAAGCATAAAAAGTAGAAAAAAGGCAGAAGAATGGCAGAAAGAAGCAAATCTATACCTAAAGCTAAAGGTGGTAGCCACAGTTTGAAATTAACAACCAGCTGAAATATTTATACTTGAGAAATAGCTAAAACAGGAAAAAAAGCAGGAAAAAATGTTGAAACTACATGATCATTTTAGTAAAATAACTAAAACAGCTGAAATTTACAGTAAAACAGCTAAAAAATTGGCTGTAAATTGTTTAATTAGCACAAGGAAGCACAAGGAGCACAAGCTTGCTAACCTTAGCTGAAAAACGTTGTAATAGCTAGATGAAATAGCAGGATAAATGCTAAATTTTGCAAAAAAAAGTAGCTAAAATTAGCACAAGAACATGAAAAAGAACAGAACCAGAACAAAAATGCGTAAGGTGCTGTAAAGAGAAATATTTTTAAAGGATTTTAAGATGTTGAAAACAGCTCCATTCATTTTTCTATGGCAAAAATGTCACTAAAAAGTGAAATATCTAAAACAGTATAAAAAGCTGAAACACCAAAAGTCATAGCACCCCTCATATGAATGAGCTGAATGGTTTAATGTATGAATTGCTGAAATGGCACAAAAAATGTGGAACGAGTTAGATGCCGAAAAACGTACGGAAGAAAAAATTATCTCAATAGTGTGAAAAAAACTACCTATAATTTAAACCATGTGACCACTTGTGTTTTAGCCATCTTGATGAAGGTTTACATTAGTTTTAATGATGCTCATGTTTTGTTTAAAATGTGAGTGTGTTGTTTTTTTTTTTTTTTGTGCAATTTGCATTGATTGTATTTTATTGTTATGTTATCCTGTTTTGTATAACTATTTTGTTTATGGCAAGTCCATGGATAACAGATGAAAATTAGCCTGTGGCTAACTCTGGCACATTTACAGAAATGTTCATTAATGTGCATTGTCCCTTCTAAATAAATAAAATTTGATATATATGTGACCCATCACATTGAAATGAGGATTAAGTCCAAAAGTGGAATGTGGAGAATGTAGGCTGGTACAGAGTTTTGATTTAAATGTGTGCAAAAGTTGCATTTTGTTAAAATATAATGAATTAATGCCTCATCAATGTGTCATTTGAAGGAACTATCTGAAATACAATCCTAAACATATAAACATATGTTTAAG
>NW_013952500.1:1378623-1379706 GCF_001266775.1 Austrofundulus limnaeus | reverse complement strand
ATTTCAAATTTGTCTCTGAGCTAGCAATGTTTTTGTTTCTTCCCAACAATCTTCAAATTTTCTCAGTTGAGCTCAGTCTGGTCCACTGATGTGTTCACTTAAAATTAAAGGGGACTGAAAATAAGTTAGAAAAAAGCAACTTATGTCAACATAAAAGAGCACCGTGGAAGGATCACTTTTACTTTTGCAAACTTAAAAAAAAAAAAGTCCGGCTCCTTGAAAGTCTAATAAAGAAGCAGCTACAGAGAGATTTTGCACAGCGCCATGTTGGAGCTTTTTTTTTTTTTTCAACTTGTGCTAGATTTCACAAAGTGTTCAAGTTTCAAAGGACTTAATTGAGCTGCCAGGGGGCAAAAGCAGCCACAAGTTGCAGACCCACAGTTTACATCAACTCAATGAAAAGCAGACTTGCTCAACAAAAGCAGCATTGTCAGTCCCTGCTTTTAGACACACACTCACAAGGTCAAACACCAAGAAAGGAAGCAACATTTGGTTCAGTGTCTCAGCAATATCAGACATGTTTGTTTAATGAATCAGTTTGGATTTCTGTCTCACTCTTTTTGTCTTTTTTTTTTTTGGTCTCACAAACACATTCACCCATTGCCAAGAATGTTTTGTCAGGTCTGGATCAGATGGGACACCTGTGGAAACATGAGGCACAGTGTTCACTCAACAAAAGGAGTCACGATATTATATGTGACAGCTTAAGAGTCTCTCCCAGCGGCACCATGCAGATACAGTACCCCCTTAGTGTTAGAGTAGCATAGGTTAAACTTACTTTATCAACTCGTCTTCTGACGATGCTCTGTGTTGAAGGATCAGTGGATCTGTGTTCAACTGCTCCAACTTAGGCAGTGTTTTTGAGTGCAGATCCACTGAGAAACTTGCTGTTTCAGCAACATTTAATTTAAAAACTGTACTTTTGAGGTTAAACAAATGTTCTGAATTAATTTAAATAAATTACAAGTTAAAGGGGGCATGGAAATTTGTTTTTTTTGTATCGAAAAAATATCTAACTGTGAGACTAAAGTATCGAACTGAACTGAATCGTGAATTTTCTGTATCGTTGCACCACTATATATA
>NW_013952500.1:1375513-1378532 GCF_001266775.1 Austrofundulus limnaeus | reverse complement strand
ATATATATACTGTATATTGCCAATATCAGAAACAAACATTTCTGCAACTGAATGAACTGTTGAAAGAGCAAATCTCACTCTGTTGAATGACAGTAGTGTGTTTCTACTTGTCATACTACATTTTAAAACGTAATTTAATTACGAGGGAAACATATAATTAAGAAAAACATTGTTTTAGCTGAGCAAGTAATTATGGTTGTTCCACAGAATTGACTAAATTGCCTAAAGCGCCACCTGGCGACGCATGTAGTTTTGACTTGCACCCGGAACCTTTGAGTAAGCCTTGGCTGCGGAACCATTTATAGTCCACGCGTTACCTTCCGGACTTGAATAAGTAACGCACCCGTTTCATCATGTCGAGGCACCTTCGCTTCCTCGCTCGGACGGTGATGGTTAAAGATGGTGACATCCAGGGATCGTACGGTGTTTTAAACAGGTTAAATCTCACGAATTTCACTCGTTTTTAATGTCGGTTCAGTTTATAGCCCGGGACAGCGACGCTAGCTTTAGCTTTAACCTTCCGCTCAATGTCATAGAGGTGCGCATGCGCAGTAGGCACACACTACAAATTATGTTTATCAATGAACAGCTGGAGTTTGTATTATTTCAGCACTTTCACTACAGAAGAACATCATTAGTTTTAAAATTAGAAACAACATAGGCTATATTAAGATCCAAATAAGACATCTGCCTGTTTTTTTTCCCCATCATGCTATTTACATATTAATTTCTACGTTCTCCAGGATTTTGACTCAAGAAGGGATCCTTGAAGCAGCGCACCGCAAACGCTACTACGAGAAGCCCTGCATAATGCGACGGCGGAAAAACTATGAGTGCTGCAGGCGCATATATCACATGGAAATGGCTCAAAAGATAGCCTTCATTTCCAGAACAAACAGAGAAGATCCCTGGCTTGGCTGCTGAGAATATGTACAAGAATAAACATCAGTGATGGACTGACAGCGAAACTACATCAAAACAGTCTTTGTTTAATCTAAAAGGACATGAGGAAATGTCAACCAGCTGCAAGACGGATATTTTTTTTGTTCGTAAAATGAAGCAAATGTGTATTGATGTGTGTTCCTGTTAATGTTTATCACTTCAATAAATATGTCAAAAGTACAATGGGAGATGCAAGCTTTTTTCTTTACATTATTCTTAATAAATGCTAAGTGTAAGTAATCTTTAATTTATTCAACAATTATAAGATTGATTGAGTTAGATGTTTAAAATAGACAAACAGTGAATTTGGGTGCAAAACAATTGCATAAAGCATCACATTGTTTAATATAACTTGTATATTTTTAGGGCTGTGTATTGGCAAGAATTTGGCGATACGAAACATATGACAGAGGGGTCACGATACGATATATGTTGCAATATATTGCTATTTTTTTGTCCAAAAATTCTATTAAATAAAAACCTCTTACAGGGAAAAAAATGAAAAACCAAAATTCATTGTCTCAGAAAATTCTAATATTACATAGACATACTTTTGATACATTTAGCTGTGTTCTGCTTTGTATGTGTTTTATTTTATTTGTTTCATATTTCTTACTTCATCCATGTTTTCGATTATTAGACTAAATTTGACAATAAACAGTTTGAAAATATATTTTTTGCAGCTTTTAGTTTTTAACATTAATTTACAATATGGTCACCCAACACTTAACAATAGCCTCTGCCTCAAGAGATGGAGCCGAATGGCTGGCTCACTGCTGCCTACTAGTGGTCAGAGGCTGAACTACAACATAAAAATGAACGGCTGGCAGGAAAGTTGACGTTTTAAACCTTAATAAAAAATCGATACAGGGCTTTAGAATATCGATACAGTATTGGGAAATGAAATCTTGCGATATTTCAGTGTATCGATATTTTCTTACACCCCTATATATTTCTAATTAAATTGTGGAACCACTGCTTTAAAAAGTGCAGAACTATGAGAATACAAAATACTACAAATTGTGTAATGTTTAGTGAGAAAAAAAAATCAAATCTACAAGGAAATAGTTTGAGCCCTTAAGCAACAGAAGCTTGAATGAAATGTTTGATGTAGAGCTACTGTCAAATGTGGTGAAAAGTCTGCTTATAACACATGCTGGATTATTGCAACAATTAATTTTTATTTATGGCACCCTCAGAATATTTCTTCTCATGTTAGATACAATATGAGATCTTGGTGTTTAAGAAATAACCTGACTTGAGCAATGAGGGATTCCTTTGTGATAAACACTTTGGGTGAAATTGCTTTACATGTTGGGTCAAAATGACTCTCGAGGCTTCAGATTTAAACTTTGGCCTGGTGGGCAGCAGGGGGATTATTGTAACCATAACCAGTGACTTCACAATTTGCATGGTTTCTTTATCAGCTTAGAGCACCAGGCTGCTGATATTTGCATGGTAACAGCATCTGCTGTGTTTCCAAAGTTGAACCGAAATGCTCTTCTGTTGCTGCAACAATAAATCATTAAAAAAATCTACATATTTGCATAAGAACCTCGTACAGCTTGTCTTGAACGACCGGTTGAGCTGACGTGCTATTCTTCTCTGTCCTGAACATGATCTTAAACCTCGTTTGAACTCAAACTTTTTCCTCCACCCGTAATTGTTTAACTTTAGGTGCTGGTACATGCAGACTTTGCTGCTGCCCGTAAACAAACTTATAATGTTGTGCTCTTTCATAACATCCAGTTTCACATGTGACTAAAGAGGGATTCACCCCTCCAGTCTATCTTATTATGTAAGACCTCCTTGTCTTGTCTGAAGGCTTTAATATGTCTGTGAAACCATATGGCTGCCCTAATCCTGTCTATATTATTGATAATAACTCAATAGATCTAATAGAAATATTACTACAAATCTGTCCTTTCTCTCTATTATTACTCTCTTATGTTTATTCTATGAAAACCTAAAACTGTGAGCAAAATTCTGATGGATTCATGTTTATTTGAGAGTAATCCTTATTCCCGTATTATTAAAATTGTTTTAAATAGGCTGTTTATTATTAAAAGAAAAACAT